>NC_073696.1:170183905-170483905 GCF_029784165.1 Wyeomyia smithii | reverse complement strand
ACTGCTTTTTAAAAGCCTTTTTAGAAAACGTCTTGTAGCTCTGAATTTCAATTTCTAGAGATTTCTGAGGTATTCAGCAAACAGTTTCGTGATTAAATTTTACACAACTTTGCAGAAGAAACTATTCGTCTAGCAAGTCACGTTTAAAAGTTAGGTATGGCGCCCTCTATATGGCAAAATTTCTAACTAATTCCATCAAAGCATATGAAGTACAGCAGTAAACGAAGCAACTTTCTAGAAGATATGGATAACATGGGACTTGAAAAAATAGTTTTGCCGTCCGTTTCTCGATTTGGACACACTGTGCGGCCAGCTCGGACTGTGGAAACCACGGCGGCTTAGTGCCGCCTCGTTTCCTTGCCCTCTATTATGCGTCTGCGCCGCATGATTTAAAAAAAAATATGCCCAACCTAAACTCTTAAGGAATATATTTACACTTGAACTACATACGTAGAATAAAAAAATAAAAAAAATAAAAAACACATAGTCACGATAATTGAATCTCACGCCATCATACAACATCGTATTTGGCCTCGCGTCCGTTATGCCTTGTGGCAGTATGCCTCGAGCCTTTGGCATCCCTATACCGAGTAACAGTGAATGACAATAAACTCATGTCCTGGGCTCAAATTAATTTGTGCCCGCTGTCAGCAGTAAGATCACAGAGATAAAGATGTATGAAAAGAGGTGGTGATATGCTATTTCGTTTACACCTATGTTGAAAGGTTAGCCCTTGAAATATGCCGCGATGTCATAGGGGTGGTATGTCTCGTATCCATTATGCCTCGCGTCTGTATGCCTAGTATAGGGGAAAGGGGGGCAGTTTCGGACAGAGCTTAAAAAAACAAATGGTGCAATTTACAACCATACAAGAAATATAAGTAAGTTGGCAGCCCTTCAACCAACAGCTACCATATAGTTTGACAGCTCTTGTATGCTGTTAATACCATTTTAAATCCGACGGGATATTTGCCATTTTCAACTTTACAAAATGTACTCCTGTACACAAAAAATAGACGTAGTCCTACGTCAAAAAATCACAAGAAGGTTGTATGCAAAGCCACGACCGCAAGGTTGAAGTAGAATACTTTTACAAGAAAATAACCCGGCTGCTTGCGTGTCAGTTGGCAGTATTGTAATTTCTTTTTGTCTGATATTTTGAATGGAGTTCATTGAATAATTTTAAATTTTGTGCAAATGAGACGTTGAAGTGCTGCCGAATTGTAATATGCACATTTAATACGACATCATTAAACGGGAACGGAACAAAGGCTACGGTTATGCAGAACGCGAATGCCGGCGCGATGCGATTCGCCTTACCGTGGTGAAATGTACAGCTCTTTTTAAGGCCAAGTAGAGCTATACATTTCAACAGATTTCGTCTTGCCGAATCGCATCGCGCCGTTATTTGCGTTCTGCATGACCGTAGCCAAACACTAAGCGACGCAAACACGCAATAATAATCAGAGTATGCATGTAGATGAAGATAATTAACTTTCGATTATAGCGCAAAACGAGAAAATATTAACTCTTCAAATAATCATTTGTGTTCTTCAAATTTCAGTTGTTCAATTTATTATCCGATAAAATGTTTGTTTACTATCTGATGAAGCTCTTATATAGGCCAAATGATGCATTCCCAATTTACTAGGTCCATAACTCTGCCGACCGTGCTTGGGAAAGCGCGGTATAACGACCAATCAGAGGTCGAATTTTGTGTTTTGACAAGGCTTAAGAGTTTTCAATAGTACAATAGTTCGAATGATAAAATTGCAATTTCATGCATTTGGTAGGAATCTCAGAAGATTTTCTAATCTATTGCTGCAAAAACGAAGGAAATCCATCGAAAACTAACCGATTTATTAGCATTTGAAATTTTTCTCACTTTTTTCAGTTTTAGATTTTCATTTCACATCCCTATGTAGCCGAACTTCCTGAGAGAAGTATTCTAATTCAAAATTAAATCTTCATTAATTCATTTGTTGTCCTTATAAGGACAATTGTTCAATTTATCATAGGATGTAGTGTTTATCTTACATCTCTGTGTTACCTTGATAGTGAGGACTAAGGCGCACGGTCAACACAGTGAGAAAGGTGTTTTCACATTGAAAACTAGACACGGCTTGTGGCAAATGCATCTACCGCTAATACCACCGCTATCATACGAAAGCGCGTCGTTTCATGTGGGGAATATCAACAACGAAAAATGACGCGCGTCTAAGCATAACCCGAACTGTTTCGCCGTGCTGCTTCCATTTACCTTTACATCGGCCTCAGGGAAGTACCGGCTGCATCTGCATCTACCGCTGAGGCTGTCACTATACTGCTATTGGTACCAAAAGCTATTAACTCTTCAAATAAGTGTTTTATTTGTTCTCAAAAGAACAATTGTTCAATTCAAAATTGGATTTACGCAATCGCATCTCTGTAATATTACCGACAATAATATTCTTCTGAACAAAATGATACAACTTTCCCATTAGGCCTCTGCCATAATAGACGCGAAATGCGACGCGAACCGATTCGCTCAGCTGTAGGTTAATGTACAGCCATCAGTAGAGCTGTGCATTAACCTACGGCCAAGCGAATC
This sequence comes from Wyeomyia smithii, assembly GCF_029784165.1. NCBI lineage: Eukaryota > Metazoa > Arthropoda > Insecta > Diptera > Culicidae > Wyeomyia > Wyeomyia smithii. Next base: position 170,481,315 of record NC_073696.1, on the reverse strand, counting down.
GGTTCGCGCCGCTTTTCGCGTCTACTATGGCAGAGGCCTTAGAGAAAGTTGCTGGCTGATGTATTCGCTTCATGCAAGCCTGCTGCTGATGCTTCCCGCTACCACACTGAAACAGCATTTTAGTGAAGGGAGTGTCGTTGCATCAGCTGACCCTGCTACTATCGATGCTGATATACCCGCTGCAACAGCTACGCTATGCATAGCCATGCCACAGTTGTGGCCGCTATCCGCTATCGATGGTACCCACTGCTCGCTCCCGCTGCTGCTAAGGGAGGACTGCTGTCGTCGCTGTTCAGAACTATTTTGAGCGGCATCGACTAAAAAAGGCTCTTATATAGGGATGAAAATAGGAATGAATTATTTTACGTACGTGGTGGAATGATATAACTTGAAAAATATGTGTGACTTCATTCCGGCTCAGAGCGATCATTTGATAAACTCCACCTCTTTTTTCAGTTTCTAAAGTTTTTCCTCAGTTTCGTAGCACGGATGCACAAAAATGATTTCTTGTCGAGCCGGACCGATAGCACTCTCATTGAAGCAACAAAATAACATGTTTTGTGTCGTGTTGTGCAGCTTGGTTGAAGAAAATGTTCCCGTCCCCGTATCGCATGTAAGCAGATTATTGCGTTCAGTAGACAGTAGATAGTGTATCTAGCGAATAAACACCGATGGTGCTCTCACACACGCAACGGTTTTAACCCGTATCTTATTGCGGTTTGTAACATCAAGCGATTTCGTTTGCTCGCTGTTGCGTGTTGCATCATGTTGCAACTTGGCAGCTGGGAGACGACGAAATTCTGTTTATGCTGATTGATTGAATCGACTTCATATTAGCTCTGCATAGTCGAACTAACTGCTTTTGTGAATGCGTACTAACAGGGCAGTTAATTATTCAATGTCGGTTATGCTGATCGCAGCCTTTGCGCTGCCCCTACAGTGGGGGGTTTACTAAATAAAGTGAAAGTAAAAATTAGACAACTACAACAGAATTTGATTGCATCCCGCACAGAATGTCTGCTTGTGTTGATGCCAGAAAATTATAAACCTTCAATTATTTTTTTATTTGCCTTGAAAAAAGCATTTTGCGGTTCAAAATCGGTTGCTAATTACAACCTTTGAGCTGCCCTAACATTGGGGGAATTAAGATACACGGACAACATGCACTGTGGAAGCTATTCCACATTCAGTAAATTAGACGGGTGCGACAAATTCAAATTGCTAGGATGCAACACAGAATACTTGCTTGCGTTGACAAAAATTACTAACTTTCAATGACTTGTTTATTTGCCTTCAAAAAGGCATTTTGATTTCCAAAATTGGATTTCCTGATGGCAATCTTCATGCTGCCCCAACACGGGGGGAATAATGGCTGTCTGGCGACACACGCTGAGAAAAACCGCGCTGCTCCTGAGACGTGGTGACCAACCACAGGGCTAGTGCTAGTCGCTGTCTAGAACTATTATGAGCGGCTCCGGCTGAAGCAGGCTCTTATATAGGCCAAATAGCATGTTTTCAATTGCAAGGTATATGATCCTGTCGACCGTGCTTGGAAAGCAAGCATATAACGACCAATCAGAGGTCGAATTTTTCGTTTTGACAAGGCTTGACTATTTTCAATAGTACAATAGTGTGAGTAATAAAATTACAATTATCTTATTTTGGGAAGAATCTTAGAAGATTTTCCGATCTATTGCTGCAAGAACGAAGGAAATTCATCGAATACTAACCGATTTATTAGCATTTGAAATTGGACATATTTTTCACTTTTTTCGGTTTTAGATTTTCATTTCACATCCCTATGTAGCCGAACTTCCTGAGAGAAGTATTCTACTTCAAAAATCAGAATTAAAGTTATCCTACTATACCGCAACGATAACATAAGTACCTACGTTTGTGCGAGTTGATTGACGGGGAATGAGAAGAATGACTCTGACTTTTTTTTTCACTGAATCAAAATGTATGAAACTTAAGCAGCCAGACGATGTCTGCCTTTGATTTTCGCTTACACATAATTAATTGGTTGTGGGCGTAAATTTGACGTTGAATTCAACTCGAATTCAGTTACTTGTTCTCTCTTGGCGGAAGCGATATAGATTTACAGAGTTTCCAACTGTGTTCTACATTTTCTAGCTGTTACAGATTATTTTATTTTATTATCCACCTGAGGTTCAACATCCTCAACCTTGAGTTTAATAATTGCTTTCCATCACTTTCCGCCGTTTTTATGATTTCATACTTTGTTGCTAAACTCTGGTAATTCACTAATCGATATTATCGTTTAAATTGGCATAGGAACTAAGATGTTTAAAGTAACTGTAAACACTCTCTAACATAGTTTTAGGATACAGAACAAAACTGTTTAAAATCTTCTGTATGAGATAGATATCAATACCGTGCGATCGTAAATGTTGAAAATAAATGCTATAATGTTTTCTTGTTGAACTTGTTTATTTATTTTTTCAACTTTTTTCTGGTGGAAAAATATTTCACAATGGCGACCTTAAACTTGGTCTATTGTGTAGTTGTATAATCTGTTATGAAAATCGTGTTAAAAACATTGGCACTAATTAAACTCACTTAATACTCGACTTTTGATCGTAGCTGTTTAATAGAATGTATTAAAGTTATAATGCATATATTCAATTATAAAAACAACTTTTTATACATTGTACATACACGCATACAGCACATACACATCTAAATTGAATCATTGAATCTAATCCTAGCCGACACCGGGAGAATCCTAGCCGACACCGGGGTCCTGGGTGATATCGCCTCCCGGGCGTCGGTGATTGGCATAACAACAGTGGCGAAACTAGACCGACGGAAAATAAGCGAAAATAAAAAAAAACTTTGCCAAAGACATTATCCTTCTACCTGCCTTTTAAAATGAAGTTTTGTGGAGCTTTAATATAAATGTAATAATAATATGTAATGAAAAGACGTGATAACAACGGGGAAACAAATATCTTATTTATTAGATAAAATTAAGATTTGTCTTCGAATGGTCCCCAGCTGGTCTCGAGGTACGATGCTGGCCTAACAAGCCAGTCGTCGTAGGTTCGAGTCTTGACTCGGGAGAGACTGTTAGTGTCAGTAGGATCGTAGCGCTAGCCCCGCAATTGTCCTGTACACTTAACGGTTGGCTGCGAAGTCTGTGTATAGTAAACAGAAGGTCAAGTTCCGAATCGGAATGTAGCACCAAGGCTTTGCTTTGCTTTTGCGTCGAATGGTGGTGGGGCACATTCGGACACTTACCAAATTTGTATTTGAATGTTGTTCAATTCCAAAAATCGATTCAGACTAATTTTCAGTCCTAAAATGGTTTGGAACTACAAAAGAAAAACCAATAGAGCAAGCATCAAAGAAGATGAGCTGGGAAGAGTTTCTAACGGAACGATGTCTTCGAGACACGCTTCTGATACCTGCGATATTAAAAAAGTACCTTGGTCTGTCTTCTGAAAAATCAAAGAAACTAAAAAACGGAAAAATCAGAGAGCTTCTCGTCTAAAAACTCAGATCAACAAGTATTTACGAACGTGGAAGAAACATTTCTAGAGAAATATTTGTTTAGTTCCCATATGAATTATGGTCAACACGATCGCTGGTGACGGATGACTGACAAGACGGTAGTTCTGTCATCGGCTGGGTAAGTGTAAAGACAGAGTAACGATCTAAAAGCCGATATAACGTGTGCTTGCAGCTCTACCACGAAAAATATTGTTCTTAAATACTATTTCTTAAATACTTACGTGAAATTTAACATCTGAATACTTAAAACTAATTAGATTAAACTTACCTAGTGAGTATTCCTACTTAAAATTATATCACATCTATACTTAATCTAAAAAATCGTTATTATAGAGTGCTTCTACAGATAGCCAACCAATTAACCTAAAACTTAACTTAGAGGAATCTTTGTTTCCTGATTCTAAACAAACGGTTAAAAATTATGAGAGGGGACTAAACGTGAGTACAACTAAACTTAATAGCGTAATGATAACCTTGTTTAAAACTAAAACCTTCACCAATAAACACCGATCACATAGAAATAAAAAATAAAAACTTATGTAGAGTTAGGTTATACACGATACACATTTAAACAGAATAAAATAGGCAGCAATGTACTACAATATGTTAATTACATATGGATTACATAAATTTACACATAAATAATTGCAGGAAAATTATAATATCCCCGAGACATCGTAAGACTACGTGTTTTACCTTTGTTATACTAAACAAAGGTTATAAAATCGGTCGAAGAACGCAAAATAGATCCAAGATCCGGAGGGCCGAGTCGTATATACCATTCGACTCAGCTCGACGAACTGAGCAATGTCTGTTCGTGTGTATGTGTGTTTGTGTGTATGTGTGTGTATATGTGTTTTCTGTAGGTATGTGCCGCAAAATACTAACGCACCTTTCTTACAGAACGCAATATCCGATTTTAATGATCTTATACGCAAACAAAAGCTACTGCTACCGATTGGATTTTTGATTAGTGGCTTAGATTTTAAAATATTGATCAGAGCTTGAAATTATGACAACTTTGGTTTTACCTTTTCGATTCAGATAATAATTGAATTTTTATGAAAATATTCCTAAGGTGTTTTTTTTTATGCAAACTGAATAACTTTTGTTACTCCTTGTTTTTACGACATCAAGTATGAACACCGCATTGTGAACCTCTTATTGTAAATAACTCTCAAAAGTATTTGTTTTCGTTTGTTTTACCACAAAAGATCAAAGTGGTCCAAATCTTACAAAACATGAGCAATAAATATAGCGATATGACTATTTACATATTAATAAGTTAGCGATTAGCGATTAGCAAAAATTCCGCTAATGTGGGTTTAGCGGTTAGCGTTTAGCGATTATCGAGCTAAACTTTCCGGTTAGCGACTTAGCGATTAGCGTCGCTAAATTTTCGGTTAGCGGTGCTCACCACTGCTAACAACTTTGCAGAAGACACTGAAGAGCTAGGATGTCCCTAAGAAGAGCTATAGCTGTTCAAAGTTGAGTATGTCGATTCAAATGCAGAAAATCTTGTTTTCTGCCAACATTACCAATGTACCGGCGTCAGTAGAATTCCCATCAGAAGCAGACTTGGTAAAAGCACCGCTCCGAGCCGCTCGGTGACATCACCAAATTCTAGACACCCATCACCACGAGCGTATCATCTTTTCATGCGACATTCGTAGCAAGCCCCAGCTCGGCGCAAGAGCTAAGAAGCTACGAATGCAGTGCCGTAACCTTTCGTTCGTGACCGGGAGGCACATACACATTGAACGTTCATCTTTTTCGTTCTGTTTTGAACCGCCAGTGCGTCAGGTCGGCTGGACTGAGGCCGCTCGCGCACGGCATTCGATGTTTACTCTGCTGCAGTGCTGCTATGGATTGATGAGAGAGGGATGATGGCTGAGTGTTTGTTTGTAGTTGAACATGATTTTGCATTGCCGTTATTCGTTTTGATGTAATTCTAATTTGATGTGGCTTCTAATAAATCAACATGTCTTGCTCTTGCAATCCGCCAACTTGGATGATGCGTGGTTTGTACTTTTTAGTAAACAAATATACGACTGCTTACAGTACCGACACTGATTTATCCAAAATAATATTATCATTTCAACAGCGTGATATTTACTCGCATGAAAAAATAAATCTATTGATTTATAACAATGAATGCAATACGAGTGATATCATTTACCTTCGTTACGGATCGTGAGCTTACTGCATTTCGACCATGCTATTTGTAATCAAGATTATGCTTTCATAAATCAAAAGCTGTTGTTATAAACGTAAGTCAATTTGATGATATTTGAGATTTGATAAATTAATAGTTTTAGCGATATAAGTAGATTAGCGTTGTTTTTTTTTATTTGCATTACATTGACTGAGCCGGTAACATTGTGATGGCAAACATGTGTTTTTCAATTCGGCTATTAGCTTATGTGCAAGTTGTTTGGAAGCACTTTTCTCTTCCGTTTAAGCCTTCAATTCATTTTCGTTACCGAGCCCAGGGTGAATATTATTATAATTTGATTAGTATGAAATTTTTTTTATCATAACAAAGAATATTCATTAATGGAGATTAAATCAAATAAAATATATCTTATTATGTCTCGCTTTTTCAATCAGAATTAACACATGAGTAGCTGGATAGATGATAAATCGCAACTCTGAATGTATGTACTGGTCGGACTCAGTTACCCGGAGCATTGAATAATATTTTACTCCGGATAACCGAATTCTCCGGATAATAGAACCGTTTATTTATTTTGATTTTTTTTTCTATTTTCGCTCGCCAAGAACAGCTCGTTTGCTGATATAAATAAGTGTAAATGTGCCGACATAAATATTTAGAAATGGTCTAGTGGTCGATGTCGATGTTTATCATATAAACCACTTTCAGCTTATTTAAGTTCATTTATCTCGGAGATGTCTGAACGGATTTCTACGCAACATATTTAGTTTTAAAGGTATAGCTGCCTTCATATTCTAATAAACTTTATCGTAATCGGTCACCAGATTCCGAAATAAGTTCCAGAATAATTATGAAGGAAACATGAAGCCGCTAAAACACCTTGATACCCTTTTTATATGTTTCTTATTGGTAATTATATAAGCGTTGCGGCTAGATAAGCTGCGGATCAGAGAAAGCGACTAAGATTTATTCAGAAGCAACCCATCCATGCGACGGGTACGGTGACCTTCATAATAGTGGAAATTAAATAATAATAAGTTGAACCAAAATCAATCTTGCTCCTCCCCTTTTTGCATCATTGAATTGACTACGCAGCATATAACGCAAAATACTGAATCAAAGTTGGTATTTCTAGGTAGAATAGTCAACAAAATCCGAAATCGGAGATAAATAACAACTCGAGATAATCAAGCCATTCTCTCCGCATAATCGACCCCCGGATAAACGAGCCTCCGGATGATTGTGCCTCCAGATAATCGAGTCCGATCTGTATTGCAATATGCGTATGTACATTGGGTTTAAAATTTCTTATAAGGTTTTTCGAAAAATCCGTGGGTGGCAAAATAACTAACGAATATGTTATGTCCCTCAAATGTATTTAAATAACTTTATTTCTTCAAAAATACAGGACATATTTGCATTTGTTTTAGGAAAACCATCCTTCTGTTCAACATAAGCAGCATATTCAACTAGTAAATGAAATAAAAAGTAATAAAATGCGCTCCTTATTATTTTGTTTTTATTTGCGATTGTTGTACATTCGAACATTTTAATTTTAGTACTAAAAATAGTTGGAAATCGATATGAACCTGATATGTAGAAAGTTCATTCAATAATTTAATAACTAACAGGTGAAAATTAATGCACCTAGACCGAGTGCGTGTGGGTTATGAAGCAGAGCTACTATCAAGCTTTGCTCGAGATGCTGTGCGGGCTTTACCAAGTTCGAATAGGAATTTTGTAATATTTTTGGAAATATGAACTCGTGTTGTGAATTGATAATTTATGATTATGCTTCCTGGAACGACGGAACGGAAGGCTTAAAAATATAAAACAATTTAAACCTCATATTAGAGGAAATATTCACCGAAACGTATGGTTTCCTTAAAACTGTGTAATGCGCTTCGGTTCTTAACCGTATATCAAGATTTCTATATTTAAAGAGCAACACCTCGTAGAACACTTTATATTTATTCTTGCTTGTAAGTTAGTCTCCTGGTTTGCGCGTGTGGACAGCACACGTGTGAAAAAATATGAAATGTGAGAACGAAACCAACAAAGCCAAGTAATTTCAACTGTTGCAATAACAAATTTTCACCGCATGTTCTTTTAAAACTATAAAAAGAAATAGAAAATCAGTTTAGACTACTGATCAGTTATCACTTGAACCCTTTTTGTATCCTTGGCTACACCGGTGTTGTTAAACAGAGCATTATTTTGCTGCTTCATTTCATTGAATTTCATTAAATTTCATTTCGTCAAATTCAAGACATTCAATTTTAAAAACAACACAAATATATAGTCACCCATTCACCCGCAAACGTCGTCAGCGCTCACTGTGGGCTAGCTCAACGTGTAATATAGGTACATAGCAAGGAGAATCAGAGTACAAGGAGGCGGAGATGCCACAAAGCAAAAAAGCAAGCAAAAATGGATCGGGGCTACACCGCGCGCTCCATGTAACTTTATAAAAACACCAACGAAGAGATATCACCTGTTTGGTGCTATTCTCTTTTTCTTCTCGAGCCGAGTCGGCGACCGAAGCAGCTAGCTTGAGTGCGTGTTACCTAGCAAGCAAGAGCTCAATTTGCGTTCCGCTCGTAGTGCGGTGCGCAGAGTTGCCAATAAAATTTTCAATTTAACTGGAAGAAGGGTGAAGAAAAAACTGGAAAAAACTGGATTCCAAATAAATTTGTAAAAAAGAAAAAAAAATGATTGTGAGAGAGCTTTTTCGTTATGGGGACTGAATCCAGTATCAGTTTTGAATACAGCAACTAAAAAAATAACTTTTCGCACAAAATTACTCATTTTAATCAGAACTGTTTTGTTTCGGGCTTACATTTTTTTAAATTATGGACTGGAAAATTTCCTCTAACAACGCAAAATTCGAAATTACGCAATCAATCAATCTCAAAATTAAGAAAATAGAGCTTTTCAATTCACTTTTATCTTCAACAAAAAAACAACATTTTCTGAAGTTTGAATTTCAATTATTTCTGACTTCGCTATCTTTTGGTATCTAATTCTTCTAACTTTTTTTACTTGTTACGCAACAGAAAATAAACAGACGATTTTTTTCATGGTGTGGAAAATTTGTTTGGTTTTATCTCAACCATGTCATGCAGTCTTTAATTTGGTCGTGTTTCGTGCGAGAAGATAGAATACTGAAAATGCTTCTAGGAATTGTCAAAATAATTTATAAATCTACAAAATTTACGTTTTAAAAATATTTCCAGAAACCAATCGGAGCTTGAGTGAATAAAAAACTGGATAAAACTGGCAAATATCTTAAAAAACTGGAAGATTTTGGGAATAACTGTTTGACTGGATCACTTGAAAAAAACTGGAGGAATCCAGTTTAAACTGGAACATTGGCAACCCTGGCGGTGCGTGCTTTACCAAGTCTGATCAGAAGTAACCTGTCGTAAGGAGTTTATACACTCAACTGGATCAAGCAAACAAATTCAGGTCAATATTCTAGGTGTAGGTAAAATCTACAACATGTTTCAGAGGTTACTTCTGATGGAAATCTGACTGACGCCGGTACACTGGCAGTGTTGGCAGAAAAAATGATTTGCAACATAAATTTCGACATAATCAACTTTGAGAAGCTCTACTATTTTTTTGGGACACCCTAGCTCTTTAGTGTCCGCGGCCAAGTTGTTAGGCAACAAAAAACCTACCATTTGAAGTCATGAAACCTATGGTTTGAGCCACTTTGAGCACCTAGAATAAAAAATGCAAAAACGTTGGTTCTTCCATGTAAATTTCCACATAAATTTGAAATGCAATGCGCCAAGCGAAGACAAAACCAATCGATTTCCGATAAATTTAGGATTGTTTGGGGCCTCAAATATAACAAAAGAAACTTGGTTCTGGCTTTCTGCTATCAAGTTTCGTTTTTTCCATATAACGATTCCCCACCCTACTATACACGTTTGCTAGTGTGCGCAGGTGAAAAGTCACTTATTTCTATGAATGATACAATATGCTTATGTAAGATATAAATATTGCTCTCTAATTTAAGACTAAGTGCATACAGAGTATCCATGTTATTCCACTTCTCGTTATCGCAGCAAGATTTAAAAAGTCTTTATTTCGGATTTTTTCATACAGCCTAGGCCTTCGAAAAGAATAATGTTCTCGTCTACACTCTGAAAATCCGAAATTCTCAAAGATCGTGCAGAACCTTCATTTTCAGATAATGCATTTGAGATAGAATTAAATTGACAACTCTCATCAAAAGCTATATTTTTTCCTGTATAATTCGGAACTATATTTCGAGAGCAGGTTTGTAGAAGTTTGCTTCAATTCGTTAAAGAAATTTGATGATGATTCATAAATCTAGGTTCTGCGATTTCTGAAAATAAAGCGAATAAGTAGAACCGCATTGAACTAACATACATATTTGCTGTTCTTGTGTGAAATCAGCATGATTGTTATCTATTACTGTACTGTCCCCACGTTCGATTATTTAAAGAAAAAAAATTAATTGCTTCTAGCCAGCATTTAAAAATTGGTTTGAGACTCCAGTGATAAAATTCATATTATTTGCGAAAACTACGTCAAGCTTTAGTTCAATGATCGTCTCTGGTTAACTCTCGGAAAACTATCTTTTAAATTCATTTCATTCATTATTGAAATTGGACTTACGTTGGTATACGATTTGTAATTGACTGGCCTAATATGGATAAAGTAATAGTTAGTATAACAAAAGTTTCTGCACCACTAGGTGGATTAATTCAGGTTTGATATTAAAATTACGGAAGAAATCCCCCCAGTCTGTTGCCACTCGCAACATTTTATAATTTTCGTTTACGCGAACGAATCGAATTATGTACGGTACCCGCACCAAGTCGTCTGCGAACGACCAACAGTCAAGTGGTGATAAAAATGGTGGGGATGAGGTGGTCACAGTGGATGATAGGGTTCAAAAGTGTGACCAAACTCTTTGACGGTCACAATAAAATCCATTGGTCGCTGAGCCAGCTTGATCTTTACTCGTATTTATATTTTTTTTTAGTGTCAGCAAACCGCAGTGCCAGGTCCACAATTTGTGTTTGACGATGCCTGTTGTTTGTTTACACGTATGAATAATTGTCAGTAAATGTCTAAGCAAAAATTATGCACTTACATACTCCAATGTTATGTTTGAGTTTTGTTTAATTTTTGTTTAATAGCCTCGGTTTGGTGCCATTTTGCTTAGTTTTTGTAAATAAATTATTTCTATTGTTTGTTTATATGAACTATTTATTTGAACTATTTTGTTGTATTTTGCATGTATATAAAATTTAAATTTAAGAGAAAACAAGTCGTAGATTAGGTAAAATCAATAAATTGTTCTAAAAAAATCAAATAATGATAAATAAAACCCTGGCACCAAACTAAACGATAAGTTTATAAAAGCTTCGAGTCGTCGGGTACAAACAACGGGGTGGTGCGCTACGCGGCAGGGAGGGTCTACGATGGAAAGAGGACAGGTTGTAAATAAATAGCGAATATGCGGGAGAATTTTTGATTATAACCCGGAGGAGCGTAGTCGCGCGTTGAATATCCAGTTTCGAAGTTTTGGCGGAATAACGCCCTAAGTGAGACCTTTTGTGGCCAGGTGGAAAACCATTTTGTACGCTAAGTTTTGGCGCGTCGTTGAAAACCGAGGCCGTGGTGAAAGGCGAGTTAAAGCCAGTTGAAGTCATCCATAGTGCAACAGTGACACCCTCCGGGTTACCCGCCAGCCGATAATCCAGCGATCGACAAGCCGTTGCTACCTTTGTGACGCCTCACCGATAACCACCGAGGCCGCCTTGTCCGATACTACAACCCCCAGTTGGCCAGAAGACCGGATCCGACCAGCGAAATCACCGCAACTCTAAAACAGCAACGCAGCCAAGCCACCCAATCAACATCTACACCCCCACCGAGCGGAGTGCCCGACGGACGTCTCATCGTGAAAAAAGATATGCGCAAGTAAAAATAAATCCCTACTAACTCTCCCTTCCCGCGAAAAGCAATTTCAAGCTGTTCTTTGTTAAATTAATTGTGAGTCCTTTTGACTTGTTTCCGCTCAGTATTAGTGTATAATCTGTGAATTTCGCTCAGTGACCAACGGTATAGGTGGGTTGAAAGTCCACCCGATTGAATTTTCTACAGGAGACCAAAGTAACGACCCAAAGCTGGGAATAAAAAGCAGCTAGAAGCAGTGATAGTAACAATTGGCGCCCAACGCAAAATTTAAGAAAAAGTGATTTGCTTCCTAGACCAGAAGCAAACCCCTTTTTCAGACGGTCTCCTGGAGAAAATTCATTTCACAATCGTTCATTCATTGTCATTAGATCGATTTAATACTTTAAAGATTTTCCGGAAAAAAGATCATTATGTGTGAAAAAACGAATCGTTGCGAGTGATGAGAAATCATACTATGGAAGTTCCGTCAGTTCCGTGCCAGTTCGAGTAGAAATGTCATACACCGATTGATCGTTTTTATCGCTTGCATTTGGCAGTAGCAATCAATCAGCCTTGTTTATATTGCTTCATTTTCGGTTGTGTGATTTGGTGTGATAAGTGCATTTGGGTTTTATTATTTAAATTGTGGGTGAAAAATTTATAATTCCGTTTATAATTTAGTAGTGAATGATAAAAAAATTGAGATGGCTGTAGCGCGTCTCACATTTGATCAAGCTAGTGAGCTGTTGTTTGGATGGGACTATGGAATAAGAGTGGAATATTTGACTGATGAGGAATTACATCACGAATTGGTTTCTCGTGCAGTTAATCTCTCAATAGGTCTCGACAGATCGCACAAACGCAAATGGTTGAGAAATCAGCTAAAAGCGGAAAAAGAAGGGAATGATGATATATCTTTGCGAACTTTCGGGGGAGATCCAAATCAAGAGCTGCAACAATGCATGCTTAAGTTTTCCGAGTTGAAAAATGAGTTCGAGTTGGACGTGAGTGAAGATGCACGGAAAGTCATTCATACAAGAATGTTGTGCCTCAGTATTCGCATGATAACGGCTTTGACTGACTCACGGGGATCACCAAATTTGCACGGTCAGGTGCAAAACGCTCTTGTCGAGTTTGCTGAGGGTATTGAGGCTTTGTTTAGGTCTGTTTCACCGACTGATGAGGAAACCCCTGCTCCCCCTGATATTAACTCAACTCTTTACAAGCTAGAATTTTCGAATTAGAGACTGAGCTGTTAAAAGTGAAATCCAAGCAAGATGCTGGTACGCAAACCATTAGAGACGATATTCCAACTGGTCAAGCTTTCCAGGATTTTTCCAACTATAATATCCTTCCGTTTTATTCCAGTGCTATCCCGAATCATCACTCTATTCCGAATAATACCCATTTTCAAAATCAGAGCCCCAACCATCATTTTCAAACTCCTAATCCTAACCTTAGTCCTTTTCAGAATCCTAATCCTTTCACTACATCCCATTTTCCGAACAACAACCAACAGTCAACTCAGCGCAACATTTCAAATTTTGCCCAACCATCATATCCAATTTCAAACCTACCTATTCCTCACCAACCTGCTTTACCTATCCCAAATCGGCACACTCTACCTGTGTCCAAGTGGAATATAACGAAATATGGGGGCGATGATCAAGGATGAAAATTGAATGAATTCCTGGAACTTGTTCAGGCTTTAGCTCAAGCTGAACGTGTTTCGGAAAACGAACTTTTTGAATCTGCGATTCATTTGTTCACTGGATCAGCCCTTAAGTGGTACATGACCCAGCGGGCAACTGGCAGATTGCTTAATTGGCAACACCTGGTTTTCGAGTTGAAACGTACCTTTATGCATCCAGAGCTTGGTGCTTGGATAAAGAAACAAATTTACCAACGACATCAACAAAGGAATGAATCGTTCCATGATTTCTATTTTGAAATAGAAAAATTATTCCGTACAATGAACGTACAAATTCCTGAGTATGAAAAATTACAAATTCTGTTGCAGAATATACGACAGGATTACAAACGGGCCCTGACGTTTATTCCGATACGAGATTTAGTCACGCTGGTGTCTGCGAGACAGAAACTAGACTCGATAAACTCATCAGCTTACAACAGAGTTTTCGGCAACGAAAAAACTGTCCATACAGTCGATGAAAACAGTACGAAGTCGAAAAAGAAAGCTAAAACCCAACCATCCTCTCAGCAAACTGCTGCCCCAGTCAGCACTGTTTCGCATCCCAACAAAAGCCTCAATACCACCTCTGCTAACACACAAGATAACTCTCGCCATAACCAATCTTCTTCTAGACATGTTCAGCCGACCGCCATCTCACAACAGAACCAGAAAGTACCCATTCAGCCCAACCTGAGCCAGTAGCAGGACCTTCTGGATACCAGAACCGTCCGCAGTTAAGCTTGGAAGACGTGGTCAACTCACACGTGCCACCATCCATTCATACGTGCTACAATTGTGGCCGAGCCGGACATCATATGGCTATGTGTCGGCAGCCACGGGGTATTTTCTGTAGCTTTTGTGGTCTTCGCGGTTTTCCAACCAACTATTGTCCATATTGTTTAAAAAACGGTTCTCGTGCGACCCAAAATCGCGGTTCGCAGAACACCGATGCGTAGGAGATGTTTTTTCCGAAGCGAAAAGTCCACCCGCGTACTGGACAGCCGCGCACGATGATTTGTACGAACGTGCCAAAGAAGTTTTGCACATTACATACCCAGTAGCGAATGATAACCGACCGTATGTCGATGTCCATATCTACGGATATTCGCTGCATGCGCTTCTTGATAGTGGTAGCAATTACACACTTATCAACGAAACCGTTTTTTTGAAGCTTAAGAATAAAAAAATGCAACGTCTTCGTAAAGACGTGATATTGCGATCCGCCAGCGGAGATGAGCTTAATGTTTTAGGCGAAGCTCAACTTCCATTCGTTTTTCAAGGATCAGTAAAAATAGTTCCTACTTTAGTTGTTAAAAACCTCTCCATAAATTGCATTTGTGGAATGAATTTTTAGAGGAAATTCAGAATTCAGCCTACAATACGGGATGCTAGGGGAGAGTTTGTTGCCACATTAGCCGATAGTGCCCAGCCTACTTCTGATACAAGTTTGACCGAAGAAGAGAGCGCGGCCATCGACGATGTAGAAAAATTATTTTTGCCTGCCCGTGAGGGAGAATTAACGTTGGCTAACGGTGCTGAACATAGGATAGTTATAAGCAAAGAGTGGAAAAGTAAACCCCCAGTAAGACAGTTTCCCTATGTAATGTCCCCTAAGACGCAGGAACTTGTTGCGATTGAGCTCAACCGACTGCTAGGCTTGGGAATACTGGAACGAAGCTCGTCAGACTGGTCGTTGAATTGTGTGCCAGTAATCAAACCAAACAAGGTTCGGTTGTGTCTGGATGCGCGCAAGATTAACGAGAGGACGGTGCGAGACGCGTATCCGTTGCCTCATCCAGGTCGTATCTTGGGACAGCTTCCAAAGGCGCGATACTTATCCACCATCGACCTTTCGGAAGCTTTTCTTCAAGTGCCCCTGGAAAAAAATTCGCGAAAGTTCACAGCTTTTAGTGTGCAAGGAAAAGGGTTATTCCAGTACACACGGATGCCTTTTGGTTTGATTAACAGTCCCGCCACCCTGGCAAGACTCATGGATAAAGTGCTTGGCCACGGTATACTAGAGCCGTACGTTTTTGTCTACCTAGACGATATCGTCGTGGTGACAGAAACGTTCGAACAACATCTGCAACTTCTTAAAGAAATCGCACGTCGCTCAAAAGAGGCCAATCTAAGCATAAACCTCGAAAAGTCTAAATTCGGTGTATCAGAAATTTAATTCCTCGGATATCTTCTGAGTACTAACGGTCTGCGTGTCAATCTCGACAAGATTCGCCCAATCGTTGAATACGAACGGCCAAATACAATAACGAAGCTCAGAAGATTCCTTGGAATGGCGAATTATTATCGCCGATTCATTCCGGACTTTAGTGGGGTGACTGCTGCATTAACTGACCTGTTGCAAAGCAAAACGAAAACCATTCAGTGGAATGATAATGCTGAAGTAGCCTTTTGTGCAATTAAAGAGCGATTAATTTCGTCGCCCGTTCTAGGTAGTCCCGATTTTAAAAGGGAATTCACTATCCAGACGGACGCCAGTGATGTAGCTATTGCGGTGGTACTCACGCAGGAGCATGAAGGTGCTGAGTGTGTCATATCGTACTTTTCCCATAAATTGACCACCCCGCAGAAAAACTATCACGCTGCTGAAAAAGAGGCATTGGCTGCAGTCCTTTCGATTGACGCTTTCAGAGGGTACGTTGAGGGTTACCACTTCACCCTGATAACGGACTCTTCAGCTTTGACGCACATTTTAAGCACAAAGTGAAAGGTGGGTTCGAGGTGCAGTCGATGGGCGTTGAATCTGCAACAGTTTGACATGACCGTACGACACCGCAAGGGAAAAGAGAACGTAGTACCCGATGCCCTCTCGAGAAGCATTGCGGCTGTTGCAGACTCAACGTGGTACTCGGAAATGCTCCACAAAGTTACTGAGCAACCGGATAATTTTGTGGATTTTAAAGTGGAAAACGGCAGACTATTTAAATTTGTAAATGATCCCAACGGCATACCCGATTCACGCTTCGAGTGGAAGCAAATACCGCTTCACTCAGAAAAAATAGAAATTCTGAAACAGTGCCACGATGAAATATTCCATCCCGGTTACGACAAAACACTTGCGAGAATCAGAATGCGGTATTATTGGCCTAGAATGGCAACGGAAATTAAAACCAACGTCAAAAAGTGTGGAATGTGCAAAGAAGTGAAAGCTGCATCTGTTCCAGTGGTACCTGAATAGGGGAAAAATGAAAATAGCCACTCGCCCGTGGCAAATAATTTCGGCTGATTTCATTGGCCCTCTTCCCCGTTGCCGTCGTGGTAATCAGTACATGTTAGTGGTGTGTGATTACTTCTCAAAGTGGGTGATGATCCACCCCACCAGAAATGTAAACAGTTCGCCAATGTCCACTATTCTGAGAGACCAATGGTTCCTCCGGAATTCAGTTCCAAAGTTCATTATCACGGACAACGGTAGCAGCTTCACTTCGAAGGGCTTTAAAGAGCTACTAGACCGCTTCAAAATAACACACTGGCTAAATTCACGGTGGGGCTTATTACGGGAGTCACTTCACGGTGAAATGACAACCGTAATAGGCACGGTGAATGTGATTCCTATTTGATTTGCACGCGTCTTTTTTCACCGTGAGATTTTTTCACTTCGTTCTCACCGTGAGGTGACATCCGTAATAAGCCCCGGTATCACTCTCAGGCTAATCCTGTAGAAAGAGTGAACCGAACAATTAATGCCGCTATCCGCACGTACGTTAAAGAATACCAGCGACTGTGGGATACGCGAACTACCGAAATCGAGATGGCTCTAAACACCAGTGTCCATTCTTCGACAGGCTTTACACCATTTTTCGTAACTTACGGCCAGGAGTTATACGAGGTCGGAACGGATCATAAAATCGAGCGCGATAACAAAAACGTCACTCCCGAACAGCTGCAAGACGGACGTAGACAAATGTTTGCCCGCATTTTCGAAGTCGTCCGTAAGAACTTGGAGAAAGCACACGAATCTTCACAACACAGGTACAACTTGCGTAGTCGTCGCTTTGCAAAACCGTTCGTGGAGGGGCAGCTAGTTTATCGCAGAAACATGAAGCTCTCTAGCGCAGCGAACCACTACAATGCCAAATATGGGCCACAGTTCGTGCCTTGCCGAGTCAAAGCTAAAATCGGTTCTTCCTCCTACGAACTGCAAGATTTAGCCGGAAAAAGTATCGGTATTTGGCCTGCCGCTCATCTGAAGCCCGATTAAATCACGCGTTACCACAACTGTACAAAAAAAAAAATAAACACAACCAAGCAAACATCACTGTATTTAATTTCCGCTTTCAATGTTTATAACCACCATATCAATTGCTGCCTTCTCGTGCCATCGTCGCTCCATGCAATTCGAACTCCTGTGGAATCGATCCTAGATCCTACAAAAGAGAAAAAAAAATAGTTAAACAATTATACTAACCAAGTGTTTCTGCTTCTGCTAGTTGGTGTGATCCTGCACGTTATTATATGTTGAGATGATTTTGACAGTTCCAAACCGCATAAGCATAAGTCGACATCGACAGGGTTGTGTTGTGTCAGGCTACATCGGTAGTCTTCGCGCACCTACGCAGCCATGTCGACATAACACTCTTATTCGTGAATTATATAATTCTGCATACTTCTTACTCATTTTTCTCTCGCAAGTCGAGAGAGTCTTTGGAAGCGCGTAAAGAGTGAGATAATTCACAATGTGCATCAAAATTAGATGCAAAATTATAAGTTTTAGGGGCCCCTAGCATAAATGATCAATATGTATTAATTTTAAGAGTTGCGATTACGAAGTAGGAATGAGTGTTTGACTGAATGAGATGAATGTTTGAGTGACCCGAATGAGATGATAGCAAGAATTGTTTATCCGTCCAAAATATGATTGTGACGAGAAGGATAAAGTAAAAATTAAGGTTGATAGGTTTAATCGGTTCGGTTCTTGGTTCTGTAAGACATTTCTACTCAACATGTACGGCGATGACGAACAAAAAGGTTTTTATCTGACGCAACACCTGCCACTTCGATAAGAAGCATGTAAGATCTCTAGTATGGAAAGTCAGGAGATTATAGTCGATTCTAATTTTGACAGATTTCGGATGGAGTGTAGGGCAGGATGGCCAGGCTCACTCCTTCAGTGCCTCATACAATACGTTGAAAAGAGTTCCTCTGAATACCATGACAAATCATTCAACGAAGAGTACTGGTACTGGAGTAGAAGTAGTCGCATCCGACTGTCCCTGATGGTGGGCAGGCTCACTGTTTCAGTGTCATACAATCCTTGAGAAAGAGTTCCTCTTGTTTCCATGACAAATCATCTCACGGATTGAACTGATACTGAAAGAGAAGTAGTCGCATCTGACGGTAGGTGGACAGGCTCACTGCCTTAGTGTCACACAATTCTTGAGAAAGAGCTCCTCTGGTTTCTATGAAAAATCATCTCATGAATTGAACTGATACTGAGGGAGCAGTAGTCGCATCGGACAGTGACGGATGGTGGACAGGCTCACTGTCTTGCGTCATACAATTTGTGGGAAAGAGATCCTCTGATTGTCATGAAAAATCAGTCCACAAATTGCCCTGACTCTAAGAGAGCAGTAGTCGCACCTGAAGTTAACACTCAAAATAGAAAAAAAAACCTTCAGTTTTTTTTCATCCGACTCTGGGAAAATTGTGACCAAACTCTTTGACGGTCACAATAAAATTCATTGGTCGCTGAGCCAGCTTGATCTTCACTCGTATTTATATATTTTTTTTTTAGTGTCAGCAAACCGCAGTGCCAGGCCCACAGTTTGTGTTTGACGATGCCTGTTGTTTGTTTACACGTATGAATAATTGTCAGTAAATGTCTAAGCAAAAATTATGCACTTACATACTCCAATGTTATGTTTGAGTTTTGTTTAATTTTTGTTTAATAGCCTCGGTTTGGTGCCATTTTGCTTAGTTTTTGTATATAAATTATTTCTATTGTTTGTTTAGATGAATTATTTATTTAAACTATTTTGTTGTATTTTGCATGTATATAAAATTTAAATTTAAGAGAAAACAAGTCGTAGATTAGGTAAAATCAATAAATTGTTCTAAAAAAATCAAATAATGATAAATAAAACCCTGGCACCAAACTAAACGATAAGTTTATAAAAGCTTTGAGTCGTCGGGCACAAACAACGGGGTGGTGCGCTACGCGGCAGGGAGGGTCTACGATGGAAAGCGGACAGGTTGTAAATAAAAAGGTCGGATAGCGAATATGCGGGAGAATTTTTGATTATAACCCAGAGGAGTGTAGTCGCGCGTTGAATATCCAGTTTCGAAGTTTTGGCGGAATAACGCCCTAAGTGAGACCTTTTGTGGCCAAATTGGAAAACCATTTTGTACGCTAAGTTTTGGCGCGTCGTTGAAAACCGCGGCCGTGGTGAAAGGCGAGTTAAAGCCAGTTGAAGTCATCCATAGTGCAACAGTGACACCCTCCGGGTTACCCGCCAGCCGATAATCCAGCGATCGACAAGCCGTTGCTACCCTTGTGACGCCTCACCGATAACCACCGAGGCCGCCTTGTCCGATACTACAACGCCCAGTTGGCCAGAAGCCCGGATCCGACCAGCGAAATCACCGCAACTCTAAAACAGCAACGCAGCCAAGTCACCCAATCAACATCTACACCCCCACCGAGCGGAGTGCCCGACGGACGTCTCATCGTGAAAAAAGATATGCGCGAGTAAAAATAAATCCCCACCAACTCTCCCTTCCCGCGAAAAGCAATTTTAATAAAAATTTTGTATGGTCTCGTAATTTTCAAGCTGTTCTTTGTTAAATTAATTGTGAGTCCTTTTGACTTGTTTCCGCTCAGTATTAGTGTATAATCTGTGAATTTCGCTCAGTGACCAACGGTATAGGTGGGTTGAAAGTCCACCCGATTGAATTTTCTACAGGAGACCAAAGTAACGACCCAAAGCTGGGAATAAAAAGCAGCTAGAAGCAGTGATAGTAACAATTGGCGCCCAACGCAAAATTTAAGAAAAAGTGATTTGCTTCCTAGACCAGAAGCAAACCCCTTTTTCAGACGGTCTCCTGGAGAAAATTCATTTCACAATCGTTCATTCATTGTCATTAGATCGATTTAATACTTTAAAGATTTTCCGGAAAAAAGATCATTATGTGTGAAAAAACGAATCGTTGCGAGTGATGAGAAATCATACTATGGAAGTTCCGTCAGTTCCGTGCCAGTTCGAGTAGAAATGTCATACACCGTTTGATCGTTTTTATCGCTTGCATTTGGCAGTAGCAATCAATCAGCCTTGTTTATATTGCTTCATTTTCGGTTGTGTGATTTGGTGTGATAAGTGCATTTGGGTTTTATTATTTAAATTGTGGGTGAAAAATTTATAATTCCGTTTATAATTTAGTAGTGAATGATAAAAAAATTGAGATGGCTGTAGCGCGTCTCACATTTGATCAAGCTAGTGAGCTGTTGTTTGGATGGGACTATGGAATAAGAGTGGAATATTTGACTGATGAGGAATTAGATCACGAATTGGTTTCTCGTGCAGTTAATCTCTCAATAGGTCTCGACAGATCGCACAAACGCAAATGGTTGAGAAATCAGCTAAAAGCGGAAAAGAAGGGAATGATGATATATCTTTGCGAACTTTCGGGGGAGATCCAAATCAAGAGCTGCAACAATGCATGCTTAAGTTTTCCGAGTTGAAAAATGAGTTCGAGTTGGACGTGAGTGAAGATGCACGGAAAGTCATTCATACAAGAATGTTGTGCCTCAGTATTCGCATGATAACGACTTTGACTGACTCACGGGGATCACCAAATTTGCACGGTCAGGTGCAAAACGCTCTTGTCGAGTTTGCTGAGGGTATTGAGGCTTTGTTTAGGTCTGTTTCACCGACTGATGAGGAAACCCCTGCTCCCCCTGATATTAACTCAACTCTTTACAAGCTAGAATTTTCGAATTAGAGACTGAGCTGTTAAAAGTGAAATCCAAGCAAGATGCTGGTACGCAAACCATTAGAGACGATATTCCAACTGGTCAAGCTTTCCAGGATTTTTCCAACTATAATAACCTTCCGTTTTATTCCAGTGCTATCCCGAATCATCACTCTATTCCGAATAGTACCCATTTTCAAAATCAGAGCCCCAACCATCATTTTCAAACTCCTAATCCTAACCTTAGTCCTTTTCAGAATCCTAATCCTTTCACTACATCCCATTTTCCGAACAACAACCAACAGTCAACTCAGCGCAACATTTCAAATTTTGCCCAACCATCATATCCAATTTCAAACCTACCTATTCCTCACCAACCTGCTTTACCTATCCCAAATCGGCACACTCTACCTGTGTCCAAGTGGAATATAACGAAATATGGGGGCGATGATCAGGGATGAAAATTGAATGAATTCCTGGAACTTGTTCAGGCTTTAGCTCAAGCTGAACGTGTTTCGGAAAACGAACTTTTTGAATCTGCGATTCATTTGTTCACTGGATCAGCCCTTAAGTGGTACATGACCCAGCGGGCAACTGGCAGATTGCTTAATTGGCAACACCTGGTTTTCGAGTTGAAACGTACCTTTATGCATCCAGAGCTTGGTGCAAAAAAATAAAAAACAAACAAATTTACCAACGACATCAACAAAGGAATGAATCGTTCCATGATTTCTATTTTGAAATAGAAAAATTATTCCGTACAATGAACGTACAAATTCCTGAGTATGAAAAATTACAAATTCTGTTGCAGAATATACGACAGGATTACAAACGGGCCCTGACGTTTATTCCGATACGAGATTTAGTCACGCTGGTGTCTGCGGGACAGAAACTAGACTCGATAAACTCATCAGCTTACAACAGAGTTTTCGGCAACGAAAAAACTGTCCATACAGTCGATGAAAACAGTACGAAGTCGAAAAAGAAAGCTAAAACCCAACCATCCTCTCAGCAAACTGCTGCCCCAGTCAGCACTGTTTCGCATCCCAACAAAAGCCTCAATACCACCTCTGCTAACACACAAGATAACTCTCGCCATAACCAATCTTCTTCTAGACATGTTCAGCCGACCGCCATCTCACAACAGAACCAGAAAGTACCCATTCGGCCCAACCTGAGCCAGTAGCAGGACCTTCTGGATACCAGAACCGTCCGCAGTTAAGCTTGGAAGACGTGGTCAACTCACACGTGCCACCATCCATTCATACGTGCTACAATTGTGGCCGAGCCGGACATCATATGGCTATGTGTCGGCAGCCACGGGGTATTTTCTGTAGCTTTTGTGGTCTTCGCGGTTTTTCAACCAACTATTGTCCATATTGTTTAAAAAACGGTTCTCGTGCGACCCAAAATCGCGGTTCGCAGAACACCGATGCGTAGGAGATGTTTTTTCCGAAGCGAAAAGTCCACCCGCGTACTGGACAGCCGCGCACGATGATTTGTACGAACGTGCCAAAGAAGTTTTGCACATTACATACCCAGTAGCGAATGATAACCGACCGTATGTCGATGTCCATATCTACGGATATTCGCTGCATGCGCTTCTTGATAGTGGTAGCAATTACACACTTATCAACGAAACCGTTTTTTTGAAGCTTAAGAATAAAAAAATGCAACGTCTTCGTAAAGACGTGATATTGCGATCCGCCAGCGGAGATGAGCTTGATGTTTTAGGCGAAGCTCAACTTCCATTCGTTTTTCAAGGATCAGTAAAAATAGTTCCTACTTTAGTTGTTAAAAACCTCTCCATAAATTGCATTTGTGGAATGAATTTTTAGAGGAAATTCAGAATTCAGCCTACAATACGGGATGCTAGGGGAGAGTTTGTTGCCACATTAGCCGATAGTGCCCAGCCTACTTCTGATACAAGTTTGACCGAAGAAGAGAGCGCGGCCATCGACGATGTAGAAAAATTATTTTTGCCTGCCCGTGAGGGAGAATTAACGTTGGCTAACGGTGCTGAACATAGGATAGTTATAAGCAAAGAGTGGAAAAGTAAACCCCCAGTAAGACAGTTTCCCTATGTAATGTCCCCTAAGACGCAGGAACTTGTTGCGATTGAGCTCAACCGACTGCTAGGCTTGGGAATACTGGAACGAAGCTCGTCAGACTGGTCGTTGAATTGTGTGCCAGTAATCAAACCAAACAAGGTTCGGTTGTGTCTGGATGCGCGCAAGATTAACGAGAGGACGGTGCGAGACGCGTATCCGTTGCCTCATCCAGGTCGTATCTTGGGACAGCTTCCAAAGGCGCGATACTTATCCACCATCGACCTTTCGGAAGCTTTTCTTCAAGTGCCCCTGGAAAAAAATTCGCGAAAGTTCACAGCTTTTAGTGTGCAAGGAAAAGGGTTATTCCAGTACACACGGATGCCTTTTGGTTTGATTAACAGTCCCGCCACCCTGGCAAGACTCATGGATAAAGTGCTTGGCCACGGTATACTAGAGCCGTACGTTTTTGTCTACCTAGACGATATCGTCGTGGTGACAGAAACGTTCGAGCAACATCTGCAACTTCTTAAAGAAATCGCACGTCGCTCAAAAGAGGCCAATCTAAGCATAAACCTCGAAAAGTCTAAATTCG
The DNA here is from genome assembly GCF_029784165.1 of Wyeomyia smithii. Lineage (NCBI taxonomy): Eukaryota > Metazoa > Arthropoda > Insecta > Diptera > Culicidae > Wyeomyia > Wyeomyia smithii. Next base: position 170,457,400 of record NC_073696.1, on the reverse strand, counting down.
GTGTATCAGAAATTTAATTCCTCGGATATCTTCTGAGTACTAACGGTCTGCGTGTCAATCCCGACAAGATTCGCCCAATCGTTGAATACGAACGGCCAAATACAATAACGAAGCTCAGAAGATTCCTTGGAATGGCGAATTATTATCGCCGATTCATTCCGGACTTTAGTGGGGTGACTGCTGCATTAACTGACCTGTTGCAAAGCAAAACGAAAACCATTCAGTGGAATGATAATGCTGAAGTAGCCTTTTGTGCAATTAAAGAGCGATTAATATCGTCGCCCGTTCTAGGTAGTCCCGATTTTAAAAGGGAATTCACTATCCAGACGGACGCCAGTGATGTAGCTATTGCGGTGGTACTCACGCAGGAGCATGAAGGTGCTGAGTGTGTCATATCGTACTTTTCCCATAAATTGACCACCCCGCAGAAAAACTATCACGCTGCTGAAAAAGAGGCATTGGCTGCAGTCCTTTCGATTGACGCTTTCAGAGGGTACGTTGAGGGTTACCACTTCACCCTGATAACGGACTCTTCAGCTTTGACGCACATTTTAAGCACAAAGTGAAAGGTGGGTTCGAGGTGCAGTCGATGGGCGTTGAATCTGCAACAGTTTGACATGACCGTACGACACCGCAAGGGAAAAGAGAACGTAGTACCCGATGCCCTCTCGAGAAGCATTGCGGCTGTTGCAGACTCAACGTGGTACTCGGAAATGCTCGAAATATTCCATCCCGGTTACGACAAAACACTTGCGAGAATCAGAATGCGGTATTATTGGCCTAGAATGGCAACGGAAATTAAAACCAACGTCAAAAAGTGTGGAATGTGCAAAGAAGTGAAAGCTGCATCTGTTCCAGTGGTACCTGAATAGGGGAAAAATGAAAATAGCCACTCGCCCGTGGCAAATAATTTCGGCTGATTTCATTGGCCCTCTTCCCCGTTGCCGTCGTGGTAATCAGTACATGTTAGTGGTGTGTGATTACTTCTCAAAGTGGGTGATGATCCACCCCACCAGAAATGTAAACAGTTCGCCAATGTGCACTATTCTGAGAGACCAATGGTTCCTCCGGAATTCAGTTCCAAAGTTCATTATCACGGACAACGGTAGCAGCTTCACTTCGAAGGGCTTTAAAGAGCTACTAGACCGCTTCAAAATAACACACTGGCTAAATTCACGGTGGGGCTTATTACGGGAGTCACTTCACGGTGAAATGACAACCGTAATAGGCACGGTGAATTTGATTCCTATTTGATTTGCACGCGTCTTTTTTCACCGTGAGATTTTTTCACTTCGTTCTCACCGTGAGGTGACATCCGTAATAAGCCCCGGTATCACTCTCAGGCTAATCCTGTAGAAAGAGTGAACCGAACAATTAATGCCGCTATCCGCACGTACGTTAAAGAATACCAGCGACTGTGGGATACGCGAACTGCCGAAATCGAGATGGCTCTAAACACCAGTGTCCATTCTTCGACAGGCTTTACACCATTTTTCGTAACTTACGGCCAGGAGTCATACGAGGTCGGAACGGATCATAAAATCGAGCGCGATAACAAAAACGTCACTCCCGAACAGCTGCAAGACGGACGTAGACAAATGTTTGCCCGCATTTTCGAAGTCGTCCGTAAGAACTTGGAGAAAGCACACGAATCTTCACAACACAGGTACAACTTGCGTAGTCGTCGCTTTGCAAAACCGTTCGTGGAGGGGCAGCTAGTTTATCGCAGAAACATGAAGCTCTCTAGCGCAGCGAACCACTACAATGCCAAATATGGGCCACAGTTCGTGCCTTGCCGAGTCAAAGCTAAAATCGGTTCTTCCTCCTACGAACTGCAAGATTTAGCCGGAAAAAGTATCGGTATTTGGCCTGCCGCTCATCTGAAGCCCGATTAAATCACGCGTTACCACAACTGTACAAAAAAAAAAAAATAAACACAACCAAGCAAACATCACTGTATTTAATTTCCGCTTTCAATGTTTATAACCACCATATCAATTGCTGCCTTCTCGTGCCATCGTCGCTCCATCCAATTCGAACTCCTGTGGAATCGATCCTAGATCCTACAAAAGAGAAAAAAAAATAGTTAAACAATTATACTAACCAAGTGTTTCTGCTTCTGCTAGTTGGTGTGATCCTGCACGTTATTATATGTTGAGATGATTTTGACAGTTCCAAACCGCATAAGCATAAGTCGACATCGACAGGGTTGTGTTGTGTCAGGCTACATCGGTAGTCTTCGCGCACCTACGCAGCCATGTCGACATAACACTCTTATTCGTGAATTATATAATTCTGCGTACTTCTTACTCATTTTTCTCTCGCAAGTCGAGAGAGTCTTTGGAAGCGCGTAAAGAGTGAGATAATTCACAATGTGCATCAAAATTAGATGCAAAATTATAAGTTTTAGGGGCCCCTAGCATAAATGATCAATATGTATTAATTTTAAGAGTTGCGATTGCGAAGTAGGAATGAGTGTTTGACTGAATGAGATGAATGTTTGAGTGACCCGAATGAGATGATAGCAAGAATTGTTTATCCGTCCAAAATATGATTGTGACGAGAAGGATAAAGTAAAAATTAAGGTTGATAGGTTTAATCGGTTCGGTTCTTGGTTCTGTAAGACATTTCTACTCAACATGTACGGCGATGACGAACAAAAAGGTTTTTATCTGACGCAACACCTGCCACTTCGATAAGAAGCATGTAAGATCTCTAGTATGGAAAGTCAGGAGATTATAGTCGATTCTAATTTTGACAGATTTCGGATGGAGTGTAGGGCAGGATGGCCAGGCTCACTCCTTCAGTGCCTCATACAATACGTTGAAAAGAGTTCCTCTGAATACCATGACAAATCATTCAACGAAGAGTACTGGTACTGGAGTAGAAGTAGTCGCATCCGACTGTCCCTGATGGTGGGCAGGCTCACTGTTTCAGTGTCATACAATCCTTGAGAAAGAGTTCCTCTTGTTTCCATGACAAATCATCTCACGGATTGAACTGATACTGAAAGAGAAGTAGTCGCATCTGACGGTAGGTGGACAGGCTCACTGCCTTAGTGTCACACAATTCTTGAGAAAGAGCTCCTCTGGTTTCTATGAAAAATCATCTCATGAATTGAACTGATACTGAGGGAGCAGTAGTCGCATCGGACAGTGACGGATGGTGGACAGGCTCACTGTCTTGCGTCATACAATTTGTGGGAAAGAGATCCTCTGATTGTCATGAAAAATCAGTCCACAAATTGCCCTGACTCTAAGAGAGCAGTAGTCGCACCTGAAGTTAACACTCAAAATAGAAAAAAAAAACCTTCAGGTTTTTTTCATCCGACTCTGGGAAAATTGTGACCAAACTCTTTGACGGTCACAATAAAATTCATTGGTCGCTGAGCCAGCTTGATCTTTACTCGTATTTATATATTTTTTTTTAGTGTCAGCAAACCGCAGTGCCAGGCCCACAGTTTGTGTTTGACGATGCCTGTTGTTTGTTTACACGTATGAATAATTGTCAGTAAATGTTTAAGCAAAAATTATGCACTTACATACTCCAATGTTATGTTTGAGTTTTGTTTAATTTTTGTTTAATAGCCTCGGTTTGGTGCCATTTTGCTTAGTTTTTGTATATAAATTATTTCTATTGTTTGTTTAGATGAATTATTTATTTAAACTATTTTGTTGTATTTTGCATGTATATAAAATTTAAATTTAAGAGAAAACAAGTCGTAGATTAGGTAAAATCAATAAATTGTTCTAAAAAAATCAAATAATGATAAATAAAACCCTGGCACCAAACTAAACGATAAGTTTATAAAAGCTTTGAGTCGTCGGGCACAAACAACGGGGTGGTGCGCTACGCGGCAGGGAGGGTCTACGATGGAAAGCGGACAGGTTGTAAATAAAAAGGTCGGATAGCGAATATGCGGGATAATTTTTGATTATAACCCAGAGGAGTGTAGTCGCGCGTTGAATATCCAGTTTCGAAGTTTTGGCGGAATAACGCCCTAAGTGAGATCTTTTGTGGCCAAATTGGAAAACCATTTTGTACGCTAAGTTTTGGCGCGTCGTTGAAAACCGCGGCCGTGGTGAAAGGCGAGTTAAAGCCAGTTGAAGTCATCCATAGTGCAACAGTGACACCCTCCGGGTTACCCGCCAGCCGATAATCCAGCGATCGACAAGCCGTTGCTACCCTTGTGACGCCTCACCGATAACCACCGAGGCCGCCTTGTCCGATACTACAACGCCCAGTTGGCCAGAAGCCCGGATCCGACCAGCGAAATCACCGCAACTCTAAAACAGCAACGCAGCCAAGTCACCCAATCAACATCTACACCCCCACCGAGCGGAGTGCCCGACGGACGTCTCATCGTGAAAAAAGATATGCGCAAGTAAAAATAAATCCCTACTAACTCTCCCTTCCCGCGAAAAGCAATTTTAATAAAAATTTTGTATGGTCTCGTAATTTTCAAGCTGTTCTTTGTTAAATTAATTGTGAGTCCTTTTGACTTGTTCCCGCTCAGTATTAGTGTATAATCTGTGAATTTCGCTCAGTGACCAACGGTATAGGTGGGTTGAAAGTCCACCCGATTGAATTTTCTACAGGAGACCAAAGTAACGACCCAAAGCTGGGAATAAAAAGCAGCTAGAAGCAGTGATCTGTAACAAAAGTCTGCAAATGCAATAAACAAAGGGTGTTCGTGTCAATTTTGCTACGATCCTGACATTATGGACATGGTCCAATGCGATGAGTGCGATATGGAGAGCCACTTTGCGTGTGTGGGCGTCACTCAGGAAGTCGAAAACCAAAGCTGGGTTTGTCATAAATGCCAAACTGCCAAGGACACCCAGTAACACTCGATATCGAGTCATTGAAGAGGATAGGGCAGCCTCGAGGTTAGTGCAATTGAAGAAAGACTGCTTAACCCCAAATCATCATCGGTAGATCGCCAAAAAACCCCAAAAACAACAGCGCAGCAACATACCGAAGGTGGTGGTTGTCTCTGCTAGCGAGGAAGGTCACTCCGCGAAGGCGCAGTAATCCAACCAAAAACCTGCATCTTCCAACGCATCGTTACAGGCACTACTGAAGTTGCAGTTGATGAAGTTAGAGGAGGAACGTGCTTTTGAGGAAGAGCAAGCCAGAAAACATCGTGACTACCTGAAAGAGAAGTACGCATTATTGGAACAAATGTCAAACCACACCTGCCCGAACCGCAGTGAATCTAGCGAACGAGTGCGAAACGGGGTGGAAGAGGTCAACGGTTTTGTGATTGCCGGGAATATAGCTGACGGTGCAACACGGTTCCCAAAGGACATTCTACTATCAACGGTGGAACATCCACAGCTAAACATCATGATGGCGATGGCAGAAGTAATATGAATAGTGCAAACAGAAATCAAATCACCCACAACCCCCCCACAACGAAGTATCACGATTTACGCTCGCGTGGACCGCAGTTAGTGAATCCGAAGAGTACTCCACTATATGGTGAGAGATGCTCGGATCGCATACCAGCCAAAGACTACCAGACTAGAGTCGGAACATCCGTGCATGCACCCCAAGGAGTTTGGAACAATCAACCGAACCAGTCTGTGGCTCATCAAAGCAACGCTTGGTAGTTTTATGGCATCGGCAATCATCCATCACAGCTCCAACAACCTACATGGCACAACACTTCTCCCCCCTCACACATTCTACTGGCTTCTCGGCAAGCCGTATCAAAAGATCTTCCTCTCTTCTGCGGAAATCCTGAGGACTGGCCGATCTTCGTTTCAACTTTTGAAATTACGACCGCAATGTGCGGTTATTCAAATGAAGAAAATATGATCCGACTACAAAGGTGCCTTAAAGGAAAGGCGTACGAGGCCGTTAAGAGTTGCTTAATGCATTCGACAAACGTGACCAATGTTATGAACGCACTAAGAGTGCTCTACGGTCAGCCTGGAGCAATTATTCACTCCCCGATCGTGAAAATAAACGCAATTCACACGATCAAAGAAGATAAGCTAGAGCTGCTGGTTGACCTTGCTGTTAAAGTACAGAACTTCTGCGCAACTGTCGATGCATGTGGCATAGAGGATTATATGTATAACGCCTCTCTTCTCCACCAACTAGTGAACAAACTGCCTGCGACATTGAAACTGGAGTGGGCTCGACATCGCTTAACTCTTCCAAGGGTCAACCTGGCGACATTCGGAGAATGGATATTTTTACTTGCGGAGGCTGCTAGTATTTTAACAATACCAACTGAACTGCAGCAACATAACCCAACAAAAACTTTTATAAACTCGTCAAAAAAGACCAGCACCTACTTACACACCCACTCCGAACTTCCTATTGAAAATGAAAATGCCCCGAAATCTTGGAAAGACAAGCCCAGCAAAGAAAGCTCTTGGAAGAAACCATCTAATAACGACAACTGCCCAGTTTGCAATGGGAAATGTAAGTCATTATCGAACTGCAAGCGCTTCCTTCAGTTTTCTCGAAACGATAGGTGGGCCGCCGTGAGAGAATTCATACTATGTCGTCAGTGTCTCTCTCGTCACGAAGGAAAATGCGATAGGAACCGTGTGGAAAAGCTGGTTGCACTTTCTACCATCACGAGTTGCTCCATAACGACAAGAAATTCCAAAACTATACATTGAATAACTCTACACCTACAGTGCACCCTGGCACTTCGCCGGCAGGACCCAGCAATGTACATGGGTGCAACACACATCATTCGGCTCCAAATACTGTACTGTTCCGCTTTCTTCCTGTTACTCTGTACGGGAATGGGAAATCTACCCGAACGTACGCCTTTCTGGACAAAGGTTTAGCCATTACAGGCAAGGAAATGGCCCTGCGCAGATACCTGAGCCTCGAGAAGCGAATGCAGAAAAGTCCAAAGCTGGGCAGTGCTCTGCAGAAGCTAATGGCTGAGTACTTGACTAAAGGGTATATGCGCAAACTGTCGAAGAAGGAACTTAACAGGCCTTATCCAAGAGTGTGGTACTTACCAATATTCGCCGTCTTCAACCCCAATAAACCGGGCAAAATAAGAATTGTATGGGACGGAGCCGCAAAGTCTTTTGGAGTGTCTCTCGCTGCTTACAGGTCCCGATCAGCTATGCGAAATTCCGCGAATTTCGTGTAGGTCTCACGGGGGACATCAAGGAAATGTTCCACCAGATTCGCATGCGTGAAGAAGACCAACAATGTTTACGATTATTCTGAAAAGATGAAGCTGGTGAAACTCAGGTTTACGTAATGAATGTGATGTCGTTTGGCGCTAGTTGCTCCCCGGCCAGTGCTCAGTACGTGAAGAACATCAACGCGGATAGATTCACGGGAGAGTTTCCGGAGGCCGTTGAAGTTATTAAGAAGCGACACTACGTGGATGATGCCATGTTCAGTGTCGAAACACCTGAGCATGCAATTCGCCTGGCGCAAGAAGTCAGACAGTTACACTCTGCCGGTGGATTTGAGATAAGAAACTGGGTGAGCAACTCTCAACAAGTGCTAGCCGTGTTAAACGAAAGCAGTACGTCGGAGAAAAATATGGAACTGTCGGTTGGACCAATGGCTACAGAGAAGGTGCTAGGAATGTGCTGCCGTGATATGACATTGTGACGTAGATCCAAGTGATCAGTTTTTCAGTACGGCCAAAAAACGAATGAATTTCTCGCCTCTTGGGTTAATCTCACACTTTCTCATGTATTTGAAAGTACTTCTACAAGAAGTTTGGCGTGCCAACGTACAATGGGATGAAGAAATTCCCAATCCCTTGAGAACATGTATAAATTGTCACCATGGCTTGACGATCGCGGAGTGATGCGGATGCGCAGTCGAATATCCGCCTGTCACTATGCCATCGAAGAAACTAAGAGCCCAGTAATTTTCCCGAAACACCCTGATAACTACCCACTATCACGAAAAATTTCGCCATCAGAACCACGCAGCCATAGTGAATGAACTACGTCAACGATTCGTGATTCCTCGCATTCGTGTTCAGTATGCAGCTGCAAGAAAGAGCTGCCAGCGATGTAAAAATGAATCCGCGATCCCCTGACCTCCAATCATGGCAGACCTTCCAGAGGAACGACTTGCTGCCCACACATTGCCTTTCACCCACGTTGGGGTGGACTACTTTGGCCCCATGGAAGTTGTAATCGGAAGAAGAGCAGTTGATTAGGACAAGGCCATAAAAAAATTCGTAACCGCCGAGACTAGTTGGAATTTCAATCCGCCTCTGGCTGCCCATATGTGTGGTAGCTGGAAGCGCCTATTTCGAAGTGTGAAGAAAAACTTGACTGCCATTTTCCCTCCACGAAAGCTGTCCGAAGAGGTACTGAGAAGCCTGCTCATGGAAGTCGAAATGACGCTTAACTCTCGACCGCTTACGTATGTACCAATCGACAATGAACCGTCACCCGCACTTACGCCTAACCATTTTCTGTTGGGTTCCTCCGACGGCTCGAAGCCATTCACCTCACTGGATGACAGCGGAGTTTTCCTTAAGCAAAACTGGCGTACATCTCAAGCATTGGCTAACCAGTTCTGGAAGCGCTGGTTATCCGACTACCTACCTGAAATCACCATACGAACAAAATGGCACGTCGATTCGAAGCCGATTGCCCCAGACGACGTGGTGGTTATCGTAGATACCAACCTGCCTAGAAACTGTTGGTCAAAAGGTAGGGTCATCGCTACTCACCCAAGCAAAGACGGTCGTATCCGAACAGCTACAGTAAAAACAAAAAGCGGCATCTATGATCGACCCGTGACTAAACTGGTGGTTATGGACGTTCGATGCGGAGAGGAGCAAACCTACCAAAGGAACGGTTTACCCGGGTGGAATGTTGGCCATCCCTAGCTGGCCGCGCACTAACGATCCAGTGTGCCCCTCGATTGATCGAGCGAGATCGATTCAACACGATCGCTGGTGACGGATGACTGACAAGACGGTAGCTCTGTCATCGGCTGGGTGTAAAGTAAAGACAGAGTAACGATCTAAAAGCCGATATAACGTGTGCTTGCAGCTCTACCACGAAAAATATTGTTCTTAAATACTCACGTGAAATTTAACATCTAAATACTTAGAACTAATTAGATTAAACTTACCTAGTGAGTATTCCTACTTAAAATTATATTACATCTATACTTAATCTAAAAAAGAGAGTGCTTCTACAGAGAGCCAACCATTTAACCTAAAACTTAACCTACAAGAATCTTTGTTTCCTGATTCTAAACATACGGTTAAAAATTATAAGAGGGGACTAAACGTGAGTACAACTGAACTTAATAGCGTAATGATAACCTTATTTAAAACTAAAATCTTCACCAATAAACATCGATCACATAGAAACAAAATAAAAACTTGTGTAGAGTTAGGTTATACACGATACAGATTTAAACAGAATAAAATAGGCAGCAATGTACTACAATATGTTAATTACATATGGATTACATAAATTTACACATAAATAATTGCAGGAAAATTATAATATCCCCGAGACATCGTAAGACTACGTGTTTTGATATTAAAATTACGGAAGAAACCCCCCTCAGTCTGTTGCAACTCGCAACACTTCCCTTCAGTTGCTCGGTTTTTATTTTATATATTAAATTTTAAATAAAAGGATGAGTTTCGAGATTGGTGAAGCATCTGATCTCAGTCTCTGCTTATATGGAAGAAAGAGTTGAAAAACTGAAATTTTCATCAATCTAGAAAAGTTTTTCAACACTGTCCGAATGTGCCCCAAGACTATCCGAAACTACCCCACACACGGGGCACATTCGGACAAAAAAGCAATTTTGAAAAATTCAAATAAATCAATCGAAATCGCATCAACGCACACTACTAAGAGCAAGCGCACCGGTGAGTTGCCATTTGAGTTGCTATTTTCACAACGCTGGCCGTTGCTATTTTGGATAGCAACCGATTTTCGCACCGGTCATTGCTAATGGGGATTACCAATCCACTATTTCTTTTTCACACCGGCAGTTGCCAATTTCTGGAGACCGTCACTAGCCAGCGTTGGCAAAATGTTTGTTTGTGATGTATTTCGCATATTTTTTTCGAATTTGGTAATAACCAACTTATCCGTCAATCAATCGTTTCCGGAATGAGCTACGTTCTTTCTACTTCATAAAATGTTCCCTCCATTTCACGAAACTTTGTTTTAACTTTGTTTCCGTTTACCCAAGTTATCGATAACATAATTCTTTTGCAGGTTTTGTTTACTTGTGCGTACATGGATTTTTTCATCCTTATATGTTTATTTAAAGTAATTCCGTAAAACTGGGCACGTCACGCAACGTTGGCTTAAATGACTATTCTACTGAAAGCTGGCGAACTGTCATTAGTTGTATTCTGTATTTCATGCTGTCTCGGTTCCCACAGTTTGCTATTAATATTTGAAAATTTGCCGCCAAAAAAAAAAACTTAAATATAGAACGCGTAAATTGTTTTCGAGTATTTGGTTGATTCTAGTGATGGAGAAAAAGATTTCACAGAACAAATTTCCTTATACGCGATTAAGAAAATGGTTTTTGGAAAGATTCGGGGCGGCTCTCAGCCTAGTAAATAGCCAAATATTGACCGCCATGCAGAGGAAAGTGCCATCCAGCGTTTTAACAATGTTTCTATCGGAAACACCGGTCTATACCGATGACCATTTCCAACGCCGCTTTCGAGCGCATCTTAGGTTATTTTTGAAAATTGAAACAGCGGTAAAGGAGAAAATGGTTTTTTTATAAAACGACCGAACGAAACGAGAAAATAGTTGGTAATACTCCCGAGCAGATTTGCTCAAACCTTCCAGGTTTATTGAATAATATTGGCCAATCTTGTGAGAATTTGAGCTTTCCGCATCGTGTAGGTTGCAGACCAAAATGCCAACCAAAATGGTCATCTCAATAAAAAACCTATACAAAATGTTTACCTGCCCGAAAAAACACCCTGTCCAAAATTTCAGGTCAATCGAAAACAAAAAATCGCAAACATATCGAGCACAAAAAACAACAGTTTGACATTTCATCAAATAGCAACGATTCGGCTCGTTGCTATCGCGTTGCCAAATTTAATAACTCGCTACTACCCGAGGTGAGGATTGTTATTTCCCAAACCAACATATAGCAACGCCCGGTGCGGTTGCCGCGTTATGGTGGGAGTTGCCAAACTAGCTTTAGAAACTTCAATTTAGTCACTGGTGGGCTTGCTCTAACACGTTTATATCAGAGTCTATGGTATATAGAGTCGCGCGAAGAGAAAATCTATCGTTTCGGCAACACAGTTTTTGTGCCGTTTGTTGCCAAGAACTATACAGTTCTGTTTTTCACCATGCATAAGCGAATATCATTTTTTGAAATTCTTCACAAGGTACACAGTTTTAAAAGATTACACCGGTGATGTTTTGTTAAATTTAAGTGAACCAGTGTACAGGTTTATTGTTGGATTAAAATGTGTAAGTAAAACTTCGGAAAAACACATATTCTTTATTACGCTCAATTACAACACTTTTCATCCACTCCTAACATTATCACCTTGTTTATTTACATTGCTCGATTGGTACCCTCGTTTGACACTGATTTGGTTCCTTTGGTTTCATCTTTGCGGGACTCTTAAACATAGACTCTGGTTTATATGATACTCCAATGTCCAAGTAACAGCCAGGATGAATTCAGATTTTTGACGTAGAATACGTTTTACGGCAACATATACAGAGTAGAGATGGTCGGGTTTGGGAAATTTGTTACCCGTACCCGACCCGTACCCGACTAATCGAAAATTTTCAAACCCGACCCGTACCCGAAAGAAAACAACACCGAAATTGCTTGAACCCGACCCGTCCTGAATTTTTTTTTTTTCAAAATACCTGGGTACCTCGCACGTTATATGCACTAATTGTCATATGTGGTTTCTCGAGATGATTGCCGGAGTTAGACAAAAACCGAGTGTGAATTTTAACGCATGTTAATGAACCCAGAGTTCCAGGCGGATGGTCCACTATAAGGAAGAGGTCCACTACGAAAAGTGCATGTCTGGTAAAGTTAAAAAACGACGAGTTTTATGTGAACATTGCAGCAGCCTGAAATCTTAATATTATAATAAAGTCGACGTTAATATTGTTTATAACTTGAGAAAAATTTAATAATTCATTTGCATTTGCCAAAAACCTGTAATTTTTTAGTACAGATTCGGTATCATCGATTCAATCTAAAAATCGGTATAACACAGATATTTCTGTACATCCCTGGTCACAGTGCAAACAAAGACTATGCTATCGCTGTCAAATCTCATATACATATTTGCTTCGTACCAAACATCTCAATGCACAGTAGAGAATCGATGGCCATCCGCCTGAATTTTTTTCACGTCAGCTGTTTCATAATATTTTTCCTTTATTGCTATAACATTCAAGTGCCTAAATCCAAAATGTGGGTGCAATATCATGAGATCTGTTTTTTTATAACTTTTCGAAGTTTGGCATACTGACGTTTTTTGACAAGTGTTTAAAAAAAATTCATTAATACTTTGAAACAGCTGCAATGATAGCTTGGATTTTTTTGGTGTCAAAGAAAGAGTTGATTCGTAGTTAGTTTGTATGTATTACCTATTTTGTTTTAATTTAAAAAACATTTTTTTCGCAAAATTTGGTTGATTTGAGGTGTTGTGCAAAAGCTACGTAATTTGTTTCTGTGAGGAGAACGCCCTGTGGCTAAGGGAAAAAGTGCCAAAATCATTAATAATTTGGTCACCTGCTTTATGGACGGCCCCAAATAAAAAATGGAATGGAGATTGGTGTTCAGCACCCCAAAATTTAGTAAATACCATATTTTTGTCTCATTTATCCACACTTTTTTTACTTAACCAGCCTTTGTATTTAGTTGCCTTACTGTGCAATGCTCCGCGGTTTTCCTCATAGATATGAAAAAAGCCTGGCAAAAATTCCATTTAACTCAAAACGGTTGCAGGAAGAACTATTGACTTTCACATTAGAAAGAGATAGCATGATGTCATTCCCTTGGTGCAAACACTGCCGAAAACTGTCAGAATAGGTATTGGCCGATCTCTCGTTGAGTGAGAATGGGCAATTTCTTGTTTGATCTTTCCGATTATCGACACTAAGAAAACACCTAGGTTTGAAATGTTAAAAATTAATTTCTCATAATGCACGAAAATCAAATTACCCGTACCCGACCAATCGAGAATTTTTCAAACCCGTACCCGACCCGAACTCGAAGCCTTGGTTTTTAAATTACCCGTACCCGAACCGAACCCGTAAAATATTTTTTTACGTTACCCGAAACCCGACCCGAACCCGTCGGGTACGGGTTTCGGGCAAAAATAACCGTACCCGACCATCTCTAATACAGAGGTCTAACTTCAATACAGGGATCAAATTTCGAAAACCGAAAACATCGAGAGCGTCACGGAAATTGTCCAATTTCAAACGCTTTAAACTCAGTCAGTTTCCAACTGATTTCTGTCATTTTTGCAGTAATCGATTGGAAATTCATCTGAGCACCCGCTCAAATACAGAAAATTGTAATATGATTGTTCGAGCTATTGTACTATTGAAAATTGTTGAACCTTGTTGAAACTCAAATGCCGACCTTTGATTGGTGCTTGCTGCCTTTCCCTAAAAAGGACGAATGGAGTACCTAGCTGGGAATGCACTCGTTGGGCTTTATAAGAGACTGCCTCTTCTCAAACAAGTTTAGTTTACTAGCAGCGGGCAGATGCGGCGAACAGTAGTAGCGATGGCAATGGCGAAGGGGGCGTGGAGGGCAACAGCGGCGGTGGTTAGCTGCAGTTCCTAGCTCTTTCAGTTCGGCTCCCCTTCGAGCTGAGTTGGGCTCCACCAGCGGTAATCCAATTCAGATATCGTTCGGTGAATACAGCCAGAAACTGAACGAGAATCGCACCGCCAGGTGGTTTGAGAAGCCACCATCATCCAGCGTGTATGTATATATAGGGTGTGTGTACATATATAACGTGAGTGAATGTCTATAGCGTGTGTCGCTAGCTATATAACGTGTGTTGCTAGCGTGCGTGGCTAGCTATATAGCGTGTGCATAGCGTGTTTATACATGTCTACAGCGTGTGCATAGCGTTTCTGTGATAGCGTGTGTGGCTTGCTATATAGCGTGCGTGGCTAGCTATAAAGCGTGTGCATTAGACTGGGACACAGTTGTATGGGAAAAAAGCGTTGGTGTAATTTTTTCGCTCCCATGCACTTTTCGTGTTCCTTATGGGTTCTGTAACAACTGTGTAACTTTTCAGATCGATCGCTGGAACCCCTGATTTGCGCCCGATTTTTAAAGTTTCCATACGATTTTATATGGGAAAATCCACTTTTTCAAAACTTATCCTCTAGAAATTTACAGTTGGCTCCTAAAAATATACCAATACATGTTATTTATAGGAAATTTTCCTGGGAATAATTCTTTTGAAGACTGCGCTACAAAACTTGTAGAAAAAGTTATTCACCTTAAACTGATCGAATGTCTGACGAACGGCTCAACATTGAATTTTTCCAGCAACACTGCCACAGCATGCTGCTATTGCAAACTCAACAACGTGATGAGAAACAGTTTCGTGTAGAATTAAGCTTGAAAGCGTGATTTTTGCTCATAGTATCTTCGGAGAAAATGCTTAGAATATCAATCCCTATATTTTGATAGGATTCGTTTTGTGATTTATACCTCTAAAAGTGAGAAATTAGCTTTCTAAACACCCCTACTCACTTAGATAATATCACCGAGTACGGTAAAATGAATTACCGAGATTTCAACAGCTGAGATCTCGGTAAAAATCTCGGTAATACATCAAAATACCGAGATTCTGTAAAATCAACAATTGACAACTTGTCAAACTTTAACGAGATTCTCGGTAATATTTTACCGGGACTCGGAAATTTCAACTGTCGAATTATTACGAAAATTTCGGTAAAATTTACTGAAGTTCGCATTTTGTGATTTCTCAGATAAATCCAGGAAATGATTAATCGAATTATCCGTGTAAATTTATTAATTATTTTGTTAAATGATTCAACTTATTACAGCATTGGTAGAAACAGGAGAGTTGTGTTGCTTCCTGGAAATAAAACAACATCCATCACTGCAACTTCCATCCTGCGAAGCGAGCCGTTAACCTACAAAATTGAGTAAGGAAAGAATTAATTGTTTTCTTTTAGTATTATATTTGTACACAAACAAGATCTGAGAAATAATATTGTATACTTACTCAACATTGTAGGTTAATATGAATATTACAGATTTCTTCGGAATGATAATTAACCGCGAAACCTGTCCCTTTCACATCTAAACCGAAACACGAACAAAACTGATAGTGAAGCTTTCGTTATTTTGACAGTTCTATTTTTCGGAATCTCGGTAAGAGCTTTTTTGGTTCAACGAGATCTCGGTTAAATGATGCCAGGCTTCCGAGATTCGGTATTTTAGTTTACTGAACTCAGAAATTTGCTGTTTTACGGATTTTTTTGGCAAACAAATTTACGGTATTCCGGTAAACTCATTCGGTTTCCGATTTCTAAGTAATTTTGTTACGGAACAACGGTAAACAAAAATGTTTTCAAGTAGTTCGGTATTTTACTTTACCGAGAAAACATTATGCAGTTAAGTGTGTACACACTTAGATAATATCACCGAGTACGGTAAAATGAATTACCGAGATGTCAACAACTGAGATCTCGGTAAAAATCTCGGTAATACATCAAAATACCGAGATTCTGTAAAATCAACAATTGACAACTTTTTTTTTTTTTTATTCTCGCTTATTTTCCGTCGGTCTAGTTCCGCCACTGTTGTGGCCAATCACCGACGCCCAGGGAGGCGGCTCCACACCCAGGACCCTAACTCACGACCCGTTTATCAACGGACCGGCGCCAACGGCTTTACTTCCTCATGCGATGGAAGGCGTGATCCCAGAGATTTTTCGCCTCAGAAAATCTCCCGGTGTCGGCTAGGATTGAATCTAGACCAGTTGGGTTGGTTGTGAGTGGATCACGCCACCTCACAACCATCAACACCTATGTCGGCGGTGGGATTCGAACCCAGGCGTCGAGCGTGGTTGGCGGAGACGTTACCAACCACACTAGGCCCCCGCAATAACAATTGACAACTTGTCAAACTTTAACGAGATTCTCGGTAATATTTTACCGGGACTCGGAAATTTCAACTGTCGAATTATTACGAAAATTTCGGTAGAATTTACTGAAGTACGCATTTTGTGATTTCTCAGATAAATCCAGGAAATGATGAAAACGATTAATTATCCGTATAATTTTATTAATTATTTTGTCAAATGATTCAACTTATTACAGCATTGGTAGAAACAGGAGAGTTGTGTTGCTTCCTGGAAATAAAACAACATCCATCACTGCAACTTCCATCCTGCGAAGCGAGCCGTTAACCTACAAAATTGAGTAAGGAAAGAAACTGATAGTGAAGCTTTCGTTATTTTGACAGTTCTATTTTTCGGAATCTCGGTAAGAGCTTTTTTGGTTCAACGAGATCTCGGTTAAATGATGTCAGGCTTCCGAGATTCGGTATTTTAGTTTACTGAACTCGGAAATTTGCTGTTTTACGGATTTTTTCGGCAAACAAATTTACGGTATTCCGGTAAACTCATTCGGTTTCCGATTTCTCAGTAATTTTGTTACGGAACAACGGTAAACGAAAATGTTTTCAAGTAGTTCGGTATTTTTCTTTACCGAGAAAACATCATGCAGTTAAGTGTGTACGTAGTGAAAAACACATTCGTGTGGGATTAAGCTTGAAGGTATGATATTTTGCTCACGTTATCTTCATTTTCGGAGAGCTTGCTTAAAATATGAACTATCAAGTTTTAATATAGATTGATTACTCCCCCTAAAAGAGGGAAATTAGCTTTCTAAACACCCACGTCGTGTGACAACTTGGGTTCTGGTGCCAATTTAATAGATCATACCCTGGTGTCTTTCAGAAAGGAGTTTGGTAGATACATAGCTCTAGGTCATACATAGCATAGGTCACTACGAACCACCGTAAATGAATTCTATTGAAAAAGATAAAAAGAGAGTATTGATCTTTGGACGGGATGTTGATTGAGCGGGCATCAAGGTGGGCCGCTGAAAGATCCGAAACAACTATATATATATTTTAAGTAAGCTCTCCGATAATGAAGATAACGTGAGCAAAATATCATACCTTCAAGCCTAATCCTACACGAAAATGTTTTTCACTACGTAGGGGTGTTTAGAAAGCTGATTTCTCACTTTTAGGGGTATGAATCACACAACAAATACTATCAAAATATAGGGATTGATATTCTAAGCATTTTCTCCGAAGATACTATGAGCAAAAAATCACGCTTTCAAGCTTAATTCTACGCGAAACTGTTTCTCATCACGTTGTTGAGTTTGCAACAGCAGCATGCTGCAGCAGTGTTGCTGGAAAAATTCAATGTTGAGCCGTTCGTCAGACATTCGTTTAGTTTAAGGTGAATAACTTTTTCTACAAATTTTGTAGCGCCTTACAGTCTTCAGAAGAGTTATTCCCAGGAAAATTTCCTACAAATATCATGTATTGGTATATTTTTAGGAGCCAACTAGAAATTTCTAGAGGATAAGTTTTGAAAAAGTGGATTCTCCCATATAAAATCGTATGGAAACTTTAAAAATCGGGCGCAAATCAGGTGTTCCACCGATCGATCTGAAAAGTTACACAGTTGTTACAGATCCCATAAGGAACACGAAAAGAGCATGGGAGCTAATATTTATTTTTTGTCCCACCCTAGTGTGCATGTCTATAGCGTGTTTGGCTAGATGTCTATAGCGTGTTTGACTAGCTATATAGTTTGTAGCTAGCTATATAGCGTGTGTGACTAGCAGTATAGCGAATCAAATTTTCATTTATAATTGCAAATCACCTCATGTTGAGTTTAAATATCATAGTAAATCATTCAGAACTAAATCATCAGTTGTCAATAAATGGTATTGCCAAACATAATTAACCTTTTTTGACTCCAGCTAAGCCTCAATGTTTACTGAGGGTATTTTAACATTTATTTGAAGAATTTTTGAACCAGTGAGTCTGAATCACATAATTTTTCGCTTAAGTCCTACTATTTGCAGCAATCAGTTGTAAACGTACGTACTATTTTCCCTAGTCTATAACCTCTTCGTACCCACTACTACCTAAATTAGGATATCTTAGTGCAATTTGATGAAAAAGACAGCCTCAAAAAAATTCAATTTCATTCTTGTTTTGGATACGGCAGTAAGTGAAACCGCATAGCTGCACATAGCTTCTGCTGTTGTTCATTGTCGTTACCGGTGCCGGCTATTCGTTTATTTCCGTCATCTGGAGCAGAGAGACAATTAAATTGATCAATCCTATTGAGTGTATTCCCAAACATATTGCAAAAAATACATTGACATGAGACAGGCTGTCGTATTCTACGTTAACTCTGCGGTCGTGTCTTATGAACAACTTCTTCAACTATTTCAAAAGTTAACACAAAAATATTAAAAATCAAGATAGAAAAAGTGTCCGAAGAAACTGTCCCCCTCTCCCCTACTATACCTAACATTCATATGCCTTGCGTCCATACGCCTCTCGTCCCGTCCAATAATTAAACATAGATTTTCCAGTTTGGTATCACTGTTTGTAACCAGGCATTCGGCTTTTAGTCACTGTAGTGTATTTTACCAGTCTGGTGAAGTGCATTTCGGAAACCAGTCTGAGTTGTCAAAACGGGAACCAGCCTGTGTGTCCAGTGTGCTGAATTTTATTGTTGAGTTATTGGGATCGTACAGATATGAAATATATTCTTAATCAGGTTCACTTATTACGGCGGTGGTAACCTAAGAACTTGCCTATGTTTCCGAGCTTATTGCTATTATTTTCAAAAAAATGTTTGAAAAAAAAAATTGCGTTAACGTTGAATTATTATTTATAAGTGAAACAAAGAGGAATATCAATATCAATATTGAGTGTAGCTGTCCTGTAGAAAAATCACGCTGAAATAGATTTACTATTCTGTTTCTTCCACAGGCTTTACGATTGTACAAAAAAAAGTGCAAGCGAAACAAATATATAATTTAAATTTTATTTTTGGTCGAGTGCCCTACCCATGGATGGAGGACTTGACGGTGATCTGTCAAGCGTTTTTGTAACACAAAGTTCGATTAGAAAATTAGAAAAACGTCAGAAACAACTACCTACATCATAACAATCCGTTAGCACGCGTGTTTGTTTTTTTTTGCTTTTATTTATTTTGTTTATTTATTTATTTATTTTTTCCTCATTTTCAATTATGCTTAACTAATCACACCGCTAGTTTGAGTTTCGCATGACCTAACAAATCTAAATACTGGTGGGGTCGGTAGGGCTTAATCGAGGTTTCTACTAACATTACTAACAAAACCTCGAGACACATAGACATAAAATAGCATTACTAACCTTCCCTACTTTTCACGCTTTCGCGCCTCCATTTATCTTTTAAAATAGTTTCGCCTTTTCCTTTAACAAAAACCTCATTTTACAATTATTAATGCATAAATTCATTTCTTTTACTTTTGCTTGTGAGAACGAGATTTGGTGAATTTCAAGATCTCTAAATATGGAATTTGTAAACTATAATGACGGTGCGATGTTAGTAAGAAAAATGCCGGAGATGGACATTGCCTATTTTCGGCCATATGTCATCAATAATACAGTACGGATTCGAAAACAGGAAAGCATTATGAGAAAGTCATGGAGCTAAGAAGAGACATAGATATATTAATGAAAACATAGAAGAATTCGGGCGTCCATTCTGTCGATCCTTAATATACTTGATGAAGCGGGACCAGATGTATAGTTACAGATTCAATCTTACCTCCAAGGACTATGAAACAGCAACGAATGGGGTGGAGAGAAAAGCATTACTGCAGCTTCAAGACTGCTCAACAAGCGGATTGATGTCTACATGGAGGACGGGCCTATGATATCCTTTAACAACCATGCTGCTGCTGGCGGAATCATCAGACTAGCCTACAGAACGGCCGGAAGAACATCGCGCAACGTAATAAGAAATCATTACGATGCGGTGGTGCAAAAATTAGGGCTTAGGTTATACACGAGACAAGACAACAGCAACAACAGCGACAGCTTTCAGTTACCGCCATCCTGGATAACGAGAATCCAAGAGAATACAAGTACAGATGCACCTCAAATCCACAATGATGAAACGACGAAACGAAAAGACTAGCAATGGATCTTATCTTTTCTAAAGAAAATTACACACTAACAGCTGTTCAAGAAACAAGAATTGCCGAATGCACAATGGAAACACCTAACTACTACTGGTACAATGTCAATGTAAATAACCCATAGGACAGAGTTGGAGGTGGCACAGCCATTATGGTTGCCAAAAACATATTAGTAGAACATCATTTTAAAAAAATAAGTAATGACTCATGCTCATACCTATGCAAGATCTTCAATCACAAGATAGTGTTAATATCTATTTACTTATATACGATCTGAACCCAATCGAGAGAATGCAGAATTCGAAAAAATTATAGAATTTATAGTGCACCTCCCGGATCATTTGAAGACCAATGTCATCTTGACAGGAGATTTCGAAGCGAGAATCGGAATAAAAGACCTGACAGACGATGATTAAAAATTCATAGGAAGGAACCTAACCCACGATTTTTGCAATAATAACGGATCATGTGTGACGTTACACCCGACGCAGAAATACCTTATGTTCCATCACGCAGGATTTCGTCATACGGTACATTTTAGCTTAGTCCGAAAGACAGTAAACCTTCTGCTGAATTAAATGAAAACAGGTAGAGTGTAAAACCGGGACACGGCCGTCTGTCCTTGTCCCCTAAAAATATCATTTGTAAAGAAAGCAGGAAAGATCTTGAACGCGACCGATTCTGCTATGCAAGCGTTGGCGAAAACACTTTGCCTTCCGCGATGGAAAGCCACCGAGGCATTGCATAAACAAAAAGAACTCGACAAACGGTAGCGTCGCTCAGCGCTAGCGCACGTGTTTTAGAGCACATGTTTTTTTTTGTTAGGGAGTAAGAATTACGTTGTCCATTGATGTGAACTTTTGTAATATAAGAGCACATGTTACGGCGCTTTCAATCAGAATGCCCAAAATGTACTAAAAGTTAAGTACAAGAAAGAGACAGGCCAAGAAATGCCGTAGGCCAGTATAGAACAGCTAGGTATGTGGGAACCGGATCGAAGGGGAAAAGCCTTTCGCTCTGAGTTACCTGTAGGGTACTATTCAAGCTTTTGTGTAAATAAAGTAAGTTTAATCTACCGCTGGTCTTTGCCGATTAATCCGTATCATCCATACGGGGAGACTGGAGAACGGCTGCCCAAGACAGAAGAAGCTGGACATCTCTAATTCGTTCGGCCCTAGACCGGTGAACGGAGCCAGAAAAGTAAAGTAAGTAAGTTAATCTACCGCTCAAGTCTCGAGTATTGATTCCGCGCCGACTGCGCGTACAGGATCCGAAAGTCCTGGTAGGGGTGGCGCAGCCTTTACACATGTTTGAAAGACCTGCTACATGCAACAAACCTAAAAAATTACCTGACATTCAGCAATTCTGAATCCAGCAAATTCACTTGGATGAATAGAAGAAGCACGTCACAGCTGGACCACATAATAATGTCGAAAATGGAGTTTCTTAAAATCCCAGTCATAAGAGGGTACTTCAAACTAGAGCTACACAGCGACCACAAAATGATTGAATGCACGCTAAAGCCGACAACCATAGCCACAGCCCAAAGAAAGGGTGAAAAAGAAGCACAAAACACTATTGTATCTTGATAAAGAAAGAACGTCTAGTTCGGTGGACGTGTCCAACAAGAATGAAAATGTATATTGATCTCAAATAGTCATGGCTTACTCTACGTAATCCTAACACTCCTCCTTAAGCTAGGACTCCTAAGGCTTCACGATTCTTTTCCAATTTTACGCGTTGCAGCGGTTTCGTGAGACCATCGGCTAGTTGATTTTCAGAATTAACATAGTTGATTGCGACGACTCCTTTTTCCAATCGTTGGTTGCCATTTGCAACACCAAGAGATTGCTGCTTCTTGTAGGGTAAAGATGTAGCCGATTATTGAGAATAGGTTATGTTTCCATTTAATTCTACTACAAACGAATACCCTTTAATCGAATACGGGCCGCTTGTTGACTTCCGGTCATCCATGTCGGCTGCCCAGTCAGCATCACTATAACCAGTGCGATGTGCCACGTAAATAGCGGAACAAGGTTTTTACAGCACTCTAATGCTTCGGCCCTGGGTTAGAGTTGTATCGGCTAAGATGATTGACGGCATACACGATGTCCGGTCGAGTGCACTGAGCGAGATACATCAGGCCTCCAACGGCTTCCTGGTACGGAATATTGACCATCTCCTGCTTCTTGCTCGTCTTTCGGTGACATGTCCTTGTTAAATCTGTCAGTCATTGGTACCTTTGCCGGCTTAGAATTTGCCATGTTAAATTTTACCAGCATCGCTTCGACGTAGGCTTCTTTGGTGCGAGTGATTCTGATCCCCAGACAGTTCTTCGCGAAGCCCAGATCCTTCATGTGGAAATGTCCATCGAGGAACGCCTTTGTTTGCGCCGTCCAACCACTATCGTTTGAAAATATCATAACATCGTCGACATAAACAGCCACGAAGATCATGCTGCGGGCTTGGATGCGATAGTATACGCAGGGGTCATACTTCGCCTGAGTCAACTCGAAGTCCTTTAGTAGCTGGTCCAGCTTTTTGTTCCAGACGCGGCTTGACTGCTTCAAAACGTATAGTGCCTTGTTTAGTCGGCACACCAGTGTAGGAAATTGACGGTATTCGAATAGCGGGGGTTGCTCCATGAATATTTCCTCCGTCAAGTCACCTTGGAGGAAAGCGGTCACAGCATCCATTTGTTGTATGTCCAAATCGTACTTCGCTGCCAATGCGAATAAATATCGCAGTAAACTGTGACGAACCACCGGGGAGTTTGTTTCGTCATAATCTACCCCCTTTCACTGCGAAAATCCTTGGATGACAAAGCGTGCCTTGTACCGCTCGAGGTTCCCGTTGCTGTCCAACTTTGTTTTATATACCCACTTGCAACGTATCACCTTCCTACCCTTAGGAAGTTCAGTCAGCGTCCACGTTCCGTTGTCAATTAAGGCGTTGTACTCCTCCTGCATGGCCAACTTCCACTTGTCGGCATCATCACGAGACATTGCTTCTTGAAGCGTCCTTGGGTCGTCGAAAATCACGCTTGCATTTTCCTGCTGCTGAAAAGCCACACCACTAAACTGGCTCGACGTCTCAGGACCCAGGGATGACTTTCGTGCCTCAGCGGTTGCTTCATCCATTACCTCGTTGAGATGTGTTGGATCGATGTCATCGGATGCAGGATGCTGGTAAAAGTTAGAACGGGACACACCTTTGCACGATATAACAAAGTCATTGTACTTGCCTGGAAGTTTGTGCTCCCGACCACTGCGCCTCAACGCTTGTGACTGAGGCGGATTTGAAGTTTGTCGCGGTGGGAGCACAGTCACATTTGTCACATTGTGGGTATCAGCAGAAAAACTGCCAATATTGCTTACAGCTTGCTCATAGTTTTCGTCGTCCCAATCGCTTTCATCCACATCACTTGGTTCAGCCGAAGCATCCTCAGTAATCGGATTTTCGTTGATAACTTTATCGGGAGTCAGAGATAACGATACGGTGTCTTCAATATCCAGTGTGATGACCATCGGTGTGCTAATATTGACTTCCAACACTTGGGAAACGACATCAGCTTCGTTAATAAAGGTGACATCACGGCTTTTGAATACCTTCTTCGTCCGCGGATCATAGACACGGTATCCCTTTGTGTCCTCGTCGAAGCCAACCATACGGTATTCGTATGCCTTGGGATCCCACTTACGGCGCTTTTGTTCCGGGATGTGTACTATCACTTTTGCTCCAAAGATCCGCACATGTGACAAATTTGGTTTATTTCCACTCCAGCATTCTTCGGGTGCCATGTCATGGTCACGAGTTGGTGAACGGTTGATGAGGTAAACGGCTGTCGAAACTGCTTCAGCCCAAAACGATTTATGCAGTTTTCCTCCGAATAGCATACATCTTGCACGCTCAGTGATTGTCCGGTTGGCACGCTCTGCCATACCATTTTGCTGGGGGTGTAGTCGTTCGTTCGCTGATGCCGAATACCAAACCTCTCCAAGTAGCTCTGGAATTTCTTGTTGGTGTATTCCAGTCCATTGTCGGTTCGAATGACTTTGATTTTTTGTTCGGTCTTACGCTCTGCCAGCGTATGAAAATGAAATGCCTCTAGAACTTCATCTTCCGACTTTGTTCGCAAAAAATAAATAAACATTCGGCGTAATCTATCGTCTATGAATACAATGTAGTACCGACTGCCTCCTATGGACGGCATCTCCATTAGTCCGCAGATATCTGAATGAACTATTTCTAGCAGCTCTTTTGCGCGGGAACCCTTCTTTCCAAACGGTAAGCGACACTGCTTGCCCATGGCGCAGACACTGCAATCCTTAATCTGATTAGTACTCAAAACTATACCACTTCCTAGACCGCTTGCTAGCTTTTTCAGTGGTGCCTCGCTGAGATGTTCCATTCGCCGATGCCAGATATCCATAGATTCGTTCAGTGAACTCGCCAATGCTTTGCCAGGTCCAGTTTGTTCACGCTGCTCCAGCTTAAAAAGTTCATCTTCACGACGTCCCGTTGCCACTACGCCACCGCTTGAGTTTATCACCTTGCAACCGGCGTTGTTAAAAACAATCGTATACCCCCTACTTACTATCATGTTGACTGAGAGGAGATTTACTGACAACATCGGGATGTATTGAACGTCGTTCACCGGAATTTTATATTTTTCGTCGCAGACAGGTGTGAGGACAACAGTTCCTGTTGCCTCAATGTTCATTGAAGCCTTGTTTGCGGCCACTACCGTGCCACTTGAGCACTTCACGTTATGCAGCAATTCTTTATTCCGTGTCATGTGGTTCGTAGCTCCTGAGTCAAAGTACCAATCAGCATCATTGACCGCTTTAAACGTCGACAGGACGGTACAAAAGGCATCTCTTTTCTGCAATTCTTTGCAATGTGCCCACTTTTGCACTTCGGTCCTTTCGGATGGTTGGATTGCTTTGACTGATTGGTTGGCTGATTGTGGTTACCACGACTCTGGTTTCCAGCATAATAGTGCGTGTCATGGCCATGGTTACGTTTTCCCTTTGACAACAACGCCGCATCCGACGTGGGAATTTGCAGTTCTTGCAGCAGTTTTGTCTTTAGTTTTCCAGAGCCATTATCATTGGCCTGTACTCCTCAGGGAGACCACAAAGAAGCAGGGCACCAATCCATTCGTCCGAAATTGCAAATCCGATCCCGTTGAGCTGGTGGGCCGTCGAAATTATCCGGTTGACATACTCGGACATCGACGAACAACTTTGCAGATAGGTTTTTATTAGTTTGTGGAGAAGACCAATCCGTCTGGCTAGACCGGAATCTTCGAAAGCCTTTTCTAAGTTTCCCCAGACTTCTTGTGCGGTTTTCGCCTCCGTAACTTGAACGTAGCTCACTGGTTCCAGAAGGAGAATAATTTTCGCACGCGCCCTCCGATCCTTCGCAGGATCTAAAGCTTCAGGGGTTCCGTCTTGTTTCTACTTCGGTTCTACGGCAATCCAGAGATCTTCCAATTCAAGATAACTTCGTACAGCAAACTTCCACGTTGGCCAGTTTTCTCTTCCCGATAGCCGTTCGATTCCCGGCAAGCTTGAAACGGATTGAACAGAGCTTGATCCTGCCAGATTTCCAGCGGCCATTCCAGTCTTCTGATATTCAGTTCGAAACAATCATAGGGCACATAACCTAATGTATCTTGATAAAGAAAGAACGTCTAGTTCGGTTGACGTGTGTAACAAGAATGAAAATGTATATTGATCTCAAATAGTCATGGATTACTCTACGTAATCCTAACAAACACACCATCACAGAAACGGCTCAAGATTAATCCGGAAACCTTGAAAAAAGATGAAGAAAGGGGTGAAAAATATCAGGCAGAGACTGATCAAAACCTTATTACAAAAATGCTACACGAAGAAGCTAGTATCGAGGACAAGTGGGAAAGAATTAAATCGACGGTATTAGAAGCTGTAGATAAAACGACCAACATTGAACGCTCTCCACTAACTCCGCGAAGAAAACAAGCCTCGGCAGACTATTTGTCAGCGAATCAGAAGCATCTAGAAAATCGAGTCGATCTCACCCTGAAACAAAAAGCTATTGAAGTGCGAAAATTGAAAAGAAAGGCGTTTGACGAACACTTTTCCGAAAAAGTCAATAATATGTTGGCAGAAATAAACGGACAAAATCCACTGGCACAAATGACGACAACATTCCGTTTAACAAACAGCATAAGCGAAAAACAGAAAACAAATCCAGGAAATATATCAGCATACTGAAATGAGAGAATAAAATCCAGCAACAAGCAACCAACAACCAGACTCAACAAATTCACACCATCGATGAAGATGATGGAAGAACTGCAGGGAGCGAGCCCACAATTGAGGAAGTGCGGCACATAATATGGTCGATTAAAAACAATAGCGCTCCCGGATTAGACCAAATCCCCAACGAGCTCTGGAAGTATGGATCCGAGAATCTCATTGTTGAACTCACAAATTTGCTACAAGAGGCTTTCCGAAATAACACTATCCCCCGGAGCTGGACAGAAACTGTCCGAATATCAATACCAAAAAAACACCACCCACAGAACTTAGATGATTATAGACGTATTACACTATGCCAAACGGCATACAAAATATACGCAAAATTGCTACTAAACCGGTTAAGACAGAAAATTAAACCAGTTCCAGCGTACCAAATGGGATTTCAAGCAAAACGAAGTGCATCCGACCAAATTTTTGTGTTACGCAGAATACTAGATGAAAGGTGGCACAAAGGCTGTCACACAATACTCGTGTCACTAGACCTAAAGCAAGCATTTGATTGTTTGTACATCTCGAAAACAGCAACCATTCTCAATGGCCTAGGAGCTTCCAAAGCATTGATAAATCGAATAATTGTGGCTTGTCTACATGAAACAACGTCGATTCAATTGTTCGGACAAAGAACTACGACAAAGCAAGAGGAGTTAAACAAGGCTGCTCATTAAGCCCGGAGCTGTTCGTCCTTTTACTGCATCATGCGTTGCTATCAGTCAACGAACTTCTACCAGGCATCACAATTGAACAAGGAGACAATATTAAACTACCATGCATAATAGCCTATGCGGACGACTTATTGTTCTTGTGTAGAAATGAAGAAGATGGCGAACGTCTTTTATCAGTCCTTGAACCAATACTGGCATCGATTGGCCTAGAAATAAATACGTCAAAATCCAGAGTTCTGATAAGAGACCCATTCGATACCGATAACGAAGAGCCTGACACCACCTTGACCTTTGGAAAATACAAATTGACAGTAGTCACCAAACTACGATACCACGGAGCATATATCACCAGTAGTCTGAATAGAAGAGAAACCACCGTCGAAAGAAGAAAGAAAGCCTACAAAGCATTTTACTGCCTATGTTCTTTTCTTAAACAACACAAACTTAAATGGCCCGTGATCATTAAATTATACCATAGCCTAATCACCCCAATAGTGACATACCCAATGGAGGTGGCTAGTGTTGAAAAGCAATCGCAATTCATTAAGAAGGATGGAAAACCACATGCTGAGAGTCCTGAGACAACTCAGTTCGAATTATGCAAATCGCTCAGGAAAGGATAAAGAAAACAGACAGAAATAACCTCAGCAATCTCAGAACATATCGGACAGCGAAAAAGAAGGAGAGGACGTACATATAGCTCCAAAATGGCTGAAAGGCAGGACCATCAACAACAAGATAAGAATAAACCGCTTCAACTACTTCGGACATCTTCTCCGGAACAAAGACAAAGGAATACTAAAAATCGCACTGAAATTCAAAATTCCAACCAAGAAGAAATCAGGCAGACCAGCCTTCACCTGGAGAACCTGTATCAGGCAAGACATCGATAGAAGCGGAATACACATAAGAGACTGGCAAGAAACATACTTTGAGTGGGAAAAATATAAAAACATGGCCAGCAATCTATATGACACTATGATTGAATCAGACTACGAAAAGGAAAGCGACATTGATGGAGACAGCACAGGAAGTTCGTTGATTCTATCCGAATTTGAAGCCTTCAGTGGAGACGAATCCCCATGTCTCGGTTTAGACTCGGGAAAAGAAGACCAAATGTGAAAAGCATTAATCTATATATCCTGATACGCTAGCGGAGCAGAACGGCACATACATATAACGAGACGAAAGGCAACACAAAACATTGAATAGGTAAAAGATACGAAAGAAAAAGGTAAGAACTGTTTCATTCATGCTCTCATTTATTTATTAGTATATTACCCACATTTACTCTTGCTTACAATCATACATTCACTACTTGACAATGACCGACAAAAACAAATTGAAATAAAGCTCGGAACCCATCAGAAAGCCGAAAGGCGCACTGTCGCTACGCTCGTCTGTTATATCTGTTGGGTCCCACCCAAAGACCTAGCCTTAGATTCCAGCGTATTAACCTGTAGCGGCACATAAAAAAAAATAAAATTCATTTTTGGTCGAGTGACACGTTGGATGTATGAGTTTACGACCGTTTTCATTTTTTTGAAGTAGAATACTTCTCTCAGGAAGTTCGGTTGCATAGAGATGTAAAATGAAAATCTAAAACCGAAAAAAGTGAAAAATATGTCCAATTTCAAATGCTAATAAATCGGTTAGTATTCGATGGATTTCCTTCGTTCTTGCAGCAATAGATTGGAAAATCTTCTAAGATTCTTCCCAAATGCAGATATTTGTAATTTTATTATTCAAACTATCGTACTATTGAAAATAGTCAAGCCTTGTCAAAACGAAAAATTCGGCCTCTGACTGGTCGTTATATGATTGCTTCCCGAGCATGGTCGACAGAATCATAGACCTTGCCATTTGAAATGTGCAATTTGGCCTATAAAAGAGCTTGTTTCACTCGAAGCCGCTCATTATAATTCTAGACTGCAACAGAAGCAGCCCTCCCTTAGCAGCAACAGTGGATACAGCAGCAGTAGCAGTGCACCAGATAACGGCCACAGCTGTGGAATGGCAACGGATAGCGGAGCGCGTCTCAGCATCGATAGCAGGACCAGGGGATGCAGGGCAGCGGATACCAATGGCAACGGAAGCGTTCACTACTGTGGCAACGGGGATAGCGCAGCGGTTGACGTTGGTCTCCGCATCTATATAAGCAGGGCCAGCTGATGCAGTGTGGCTTTTTAGTGAAATGCTGTCTCTGAGCGATAGCAGGCACACTAGCAAATGCATCCAACGAAAAGAACGTTCTGGAAAGCTTTTCAGTGTTTATTTTCCCCCAAGGAATACTTTATTTGCACTGCCAGTGATAACGCAGAAATGTGATCGGCATCTTATCAGACATTGAATTAAACAACAAATTGTCCTTTCCAGGATGAAATAAAAACCTGATTGAAGAGTTAATATTTTCTTTTAAATCAATTTACACTTTCAAGAAATTTGGAACAGATATATATTTAGTTTCATCTCGTGTCATGAGCCCAACATCCGAAAAGCTTTCATTAACAGCATAAACAATAATTTTTCGCATAATTAAAATTCAAAAATTACAAGTCCAAATCATGACAAGCAACTATATTATTGCGAATGGTCAATCGTTGAAGCGCAAAATTCGACTGATCTGATAAGTCGTTAATATGATTGCTTCCCAAGCACGGTCGACAGAATCATATACCTTGCAATTTTAAACATGCTATTTGGCCTATATAAGAGCCTTTTTCACCCGAAACCGCTCATAATAGTTCTAGACAGCGACAACAGTAGTCTTCCCTTAGCAGCAGTGCAGTGGATACCAGGCGGATAGCGGCCACAGCTGTGGCATGGCAATGGCATGGCAAAGCAGCTGGGCCAGCTGATGCAGGGACAGCGGATACCAATAGCAGCGTATAGCGGTCAAAACATTAGCATGGCTACGGATGGCGTAGCAGTTGCAGCGGGTTTAGCATCGATAGCAGCTGATGGATTGAAGCACTTTAGTGAAATGCAGTCTCTGTGCGATAGCGGGCACTAGTAAATGCATTCAATGAAAAGTTGACACATTTTGACAACACATGAGCCGTCTAGTTTTGAGTGTTAAATCAGCTTTTCACTGTTTATTTTATCACAAGGAATACTTTATTCGCACTGTCAGTGATAACGCCAAATGTGATCGGTATCTTATCCGATATTGAATTGAACAACAGATTTAAAAATGACTGACACGCAAGCAGCCGGGTTTTCTTGTAAAAGTATTCTACTTGATCTTTGTGGTCGTGGCTTTGCATACAACCCTCCTGTGATTTTTTTGGTATAGGCAAAAAATCATATTTTTGTAACAATGAGATTTTTAGAAAAGTTTTAAGTTGTCCTTCAGTTGTAGTGCAGTTGGTTATACATATTTATGGATTCCTCATGTGAGAGAAAATGTTTCCTAAAGGGTCTTGCATAAAATTTTATTTCCGTTTGGTCACATTAACATACACTACACAGTCGGTAGTTTTCGAAACCTCAAAATCATCATGAAAGTGATAGAGTTCAGTAATTTCATTTCAGCATTCTTGATTTACTGGTACACCTTTAACAAATGCACTTCATCTCTTCAACCACTTTCAAAAAATGTTTGTTTTCATAAATGAAAGAGTTATATATCACAGATATGCTAGCTAATGTGGTATAATAAGACTTACAGGAAAAATCGGAAACGGTTAGCGAGAAAGTCCGAGATATATCTTCTTTAGAAAGAAAGCGCGACGAATTAAAAGTATGCGAGAAAAAAGTGTTTTATTGTTTGCTCTACAAGAGTGGAACTTTACGAGTGAGTAAGGAAACAAAATTATGATGGCGGTGGCGGTAGTTTGCCGCTCGTCGTGGTGTTAGTGGTCACCAACAGGCTCGATCGTACACGGGGCAACACGCTGGGCGTATGTTATACAGAAAGGTGGTCATTAATAACTCCTACACTCCTCCGTAATGAGCACCGACCATTATTTTTATTGCTAAGGCCCACGCGAGCCAGCATTTCCCGGAAACGCACGGTACCCAAAGGCTTGGTTAGTGCGCCTGTGATCATTTCATCCGATGGGCAATAGACGAGCTTCAAATCTCCTTGATCGCAGAGATCCTTCACAAAATGCTTCATGGTGTTAATGTGTTTTGACCGTTTGTTGGTACGCTCCGCTTTCACGAAACTAAGACAACTCTGGTTGTCGCCTTGCTCGTGTCTTCGTCGAGCTTATCGAACAGTCTGCGCAACCAGATCAGCTCTTGGGCCGCCTTACTTAGCGAGGCATACTCGGCCTCCATTGAGGACAAGCTCACGCAGGTTTGGCGCCGTCTAACCCATGCAATGGGTCCGGAACCGAAGAAAAATATAAACCCTGTAGTAGAGCATCTGCTAACTTCATCGCCGGCCCAGTCGGCGTCGGAGTATCCGACAAGATTCCAGTCACTTCCTGGTCCGAATTTGAGTTGAAGCTGTTTGGTCCCCTTTAAGTACCTTGCGACGCTCTATCCGTTGGTCGAATTACGCATCTTCCGAGAATAGAGACGCACGCCACGATGTCCGGTCTGGCATTCACTGCGACGTACAATAGGCCACCAACTAGACTTCGATATCTTGTTGCATCCGTTAACTGGTCTTCGTTTCGCGCATATATCCTGATTCCATAGGTATGCGTTACATTCGCTCATCTCAAACTTGTTCAGCAGCGTCTTGATATAGCCAATCAAACGAATACTATAGTACCCCTTATCGCGCAGAACTTCCAATCCCAGGAACTGACGGACTGGTCCTAGATTGGTTGCTTCAAATGCGTCACGAAGGGCGGCATAAACGGCGCGTATAACGTTCTCAATATGAGCAATTCTCGCTGAAACTAGGCCACTAGGTGCCCAAGGTTTTTCAAATTTGATATAAATGCACTTAGTTATTAGAAATAGAGGAAAAATGATAATGCCATTTTTGTTTGATCGAATTTGTTGACCCCTTGGTCCCCAAGGGGCGAAACAGTTTTCAGAAAAGTTGAAATTTTAGCAATTCTTGATGTATTATTTGAGCTATATCTCTAGAATTCGTAATGTAAAGTACTACAAGTAGCACAACAACCCACCAGTAGGTCGTCGACATACACCAGAAAAATAACCGTCTTGTCTCCGTCTTTTCGTAGATACAAGCAAGGGTCGGACTGGCACTGTTTGAACTTCAAACGAGTTAGAACTTGATGCAGCGCGCGATTCCAGCAGCGAGCACTCTGTTTGAGCCCATAAATGCTCTTCTTGAGACGGAAAACAAAAGCGTCCTTGCCTGCAGCTTCATACCCGGGAGGTTGACGCATATAGACCTCCTCCTCCAACGTTCCATTGAGGTAAGCGGTCTTGATGTCAAAGTGGTGCAGAAACATCTGCCGTTTCCGAGCGATTGCTAGAACTGTACAAAGCGTTGCTAAACGGGTAACTGGGGTAAAAACGTCCAAATAGTCTATGCCGAACCGCTGATTGAATCCTTGGGCCACAAAGCGCGCCTTATGCTTGACAAACTCGCCTATTTTATTTCGCTTCAGTTTAAATATCCACTTCGATCCTATGACCTTCTTTCCTTCCGGAAGCTGAATCAACTCCCACGTTTGGTTTTCAAAATGTGATTGCATTTCCGCATCCATCGCTTTCTTCCATTCAGCAGTTTTCATAGCATCCCGGTAAGTCACCGGCTCTTCCGGAGAACACTCGGCTACACCGACCGTGAAATCATTATACCGCCTTGGCAGTACACCACGCGATCTTCGATCTTCACGACGTAGCTCATGATTCTCTTCGCCTGCGTCGTCTGGTTCTGCTTCATCTTCGGCTTCTTCCGCTTCGCCTTCGGTGTCAAATCCAACAAAATCTTCTTGATTCGAACCGTCATTCGCATCGTCCCAGCCTTCGAAGCTGCTTTCACTACGCTGTTCTGCTTCCGGTTCCATTGGACTACACGAGATCTCAATCTCCTGTTCGGGGCTTCCAGGGCTTACATCCTGCTGCTGCTGCTTCAACTTATATCCGTGCTCGAGGAAACGAGCGTCTCGACTGATGGTTATCCGATTCGTGGTTTGGTCGAGAAAACCGCAATGTAGCTTAACTGCTTTTGGGTCTAGCTTTAACCGTTTCACATCTGGAATGTGCACATAGGCTTCGCAGCCGAAACACGAAAATGTCTAATGTCCGCTTTACGTCCTGTCCACAGCTCAAACGGTGTTGTTGGAATCACTCGGGGTGGTAGCCGGTTCTGCAGGTACGCTGCCGTCATTACCGCTTCACCCCAGTACAACTTTGCCATGTTTGCATCCGCCAGTAAACAAATCGCCATCTCCTGTAGCGATCTATTTTTTCGTTCGGCGACTCCGTTTTGTTGTGGCGAATACGGTGTCGTGAACTGTGCCCTTATGCCCTCGCTTTCGTAGAATGATTGCAGCTCTCGGTTCAGAAACTCGCCTCCTCCGTCAGAGCGAATCGCGAGAGGCTTTCTACTGAAAATGTTTTCTACCCAACGAACATATTGCTTTATCTTGGAGGCAGCCTCGCTTTTCTTCCGAAGCAAATGGACCACCGTATGACGGCTAAAATCATCGATTAAAGTCATTATGTAGCGGTTCCCAGAAGGTGTAACCACATACATAAGACATACGTAACACTCAGGAAGAAATCTTCCAAAAAAGTTGGTACAAAATGAACTACTCGAATGGTACCACGCTCTGGATAAAATCTCTATTTGAGTTGTTTTTGAAGGCAGTGTACCTGCATTTGTCTCGTTTCTACTCGAAAAATGCTGCATTGATTTTGTAAATAACTTTTTGACAGTTCCTTATGGGATTTTCTTTGGGGCTCGATAAAATCGAGAAAAAGAAAATTCATTTTGTTCATTATTTGTGGAGCAGTTGGACAGGACGAGGTACGGAGAACTATGGGGCAACGTGTACCAGAAAAAAAAACGCCAGTGTTACGTATGTCTTATGTATGTGGTGTAACGGTTTCCATGGGACCGCATAGATCGGTATGAATTATTTCCAACGAACGTGATGTGCGCCTCCCGGGTTTGGCAGGGAACGACATTCTAGCTGATTTACCCTTCAGGCAGCACTCACAGGTAGTACTGATGCCGCAATCGTTAAATTTAAATCCACTTACAGACTTCTCCATGATACGCAAGACATCGGGGTTACGGTGACCAATCCTTCTATGCCACAGATGCTGACAATTACCGTGACCGTTCTCGATTTCCTGATACCGTGTTCCGATCGCAAACGGTAGAGGGAACCGATTTTATCGCCGACGACGACAGTCTCGCCAGCTTGATTTTTCACTTCACATGTATCGTCGTTGAACTCAACAACAAATTTCTTCACCAACTGGCTAACCGAAATTAATCCTCCACCGAGTTCCGGCACGTATAACACGTTCTTCAGTGTAATCTCGACGATTTCACCTTGTCCGTTAACACCGAACACGATACCATCGCCAGTACCGCGAACGCTGGTCTTCTTGCCGTCCGCGAGAGTCACACTCGAAACCGCACACTTTTCCAGTGACGCAAAAAACAGCCGGTCACCTGTCATATGGTACGTCGCGCCGCTATCGATAATCCACCCCGATAGACCACCGCCCGCCATAAAGCAAACCGCTCTTGCAGCACCGTGAGAATGTTTGTCTCTCGCACTTTTGTTCTTAGAAGTTCCATCCCGGCGTTTGTTCGAATCACTTTTCATAGACAACCACTTCTTACAGTCCCTCTTAAAGTGTCCCGGTTGTTTACAAAAGAAACACAACTTTTCTTTCCATTCGCCACTCGCGTCCGATCTCAATGCTTTCAGATCACGCGCTTCCCGTTCACCGCGTTCAATGCGCTGATTGTACTCGTCTAGCAAACTTGCTTTAACTGACACGACTGTTCAGTTTGCATCCGGCTGAGTTTTCCGATTCTGCACGAGATACTGCACTGCGGAAAATCATCGCAATTTGTAACGGTACGTCCAAATTCTGTCCGGCGGCGGCCAACTTATCGGATAGTTCTTCCATGGAATTCAAATGATCCTCCATACTATCGCTTTCACTCATAGTGGCACTACAACACAAGCCTATGTAATGTACAACGGTGGACATCGTTGCACTCTCATGCCATTTTTTGAGTGCATTCCATATTTCCCTAGCAGCAGTAGCACTTTTGACCAACTTGAACTATCTTCCAAGAATAGTCCAATGTTTGCTCGAGTCTTCCGGTCCTTACTCAGCCACTCCGGCGTGACCGGTTCCGGCTTCGCACTTCGCACGGCGCACTGACAATAGCCCACAACTCATCTTTTTCAAGCAGCCATTCCATCCGTTGTTTCCAGGACGGCCAATTGTGCTGGCTCAGCTTGAGAAAAGAAACCTTCGTGGCATCAACCATTTTGTTCCGGACTCAAACCGCGTGGTATCGACAGTCTTCACAAACAAAAGAAAAAAAAATGTCCAAGCTCAATTTTTCACTGCACTTGCGGATTTTTCGCGGTTTTCACGTACTGGACACCATAACCTGTGGTATAATAAGACTTACAGGAAAAATCGGAAACGGTTAGCGAGAAAGTCCGTGATATATCTTCTTTATAAAGAAAGCGCAGCGAATTAAAAATATGCGAGAAAAAAGTGTTTTATTGTCTGCTCTAGAAGAGTGGAACTTTACGAGTGAGTAAGGAAACAAAATTATGATGGCGGTGACGAACTGCTTCGGTAGTTTGCCACTCGTCGTGGTGTTAGTGGTCACCAACAGGCTCGATCGTACATGGAGAAACACGCTGGGCGTATGTTATACAGAAAGGTGGTCATTAATAACTCCTACACTGCCGTAATCTCGCAGACTGATGTAAGCGTCATTTTTTCAAATATGAGATTCTTATGCCAATTTGTTAGTTATTCGAAGGCCTATCTTTTGGTATCTTTCTTTTAGTTGTAACTTATTCGTACGTTGCATAAAATCAAGAAAACAAAATGACGTATTCACCATTTCAATACAAAAGTGACAAGTAACCTGTTCGTTTTTGGGCCGTATTGAAAAACTGATCAAATGGATGTACGTCATAATGTTATATCACGGCAGTACAGCTAAAACGCTTTCCGTTGGTATCCGGTTGCCAGCTTCACGGTTTTCGACTAGTAAAATACAGTGACTATACTTCGGCTATGCTATAGACCTTCCTATCTGCGCTAGTATTAGTGGCCGATTTCACTAATACAAGTTTTATTTTTGGTTGCAAATAACCAACACGCTGCACAGTGGTTTAAAAGTCGATTTTGACGCGCTAAATTGATAACTTCACGTACGTAGGATATACAATTATGACGTCTTTAGCAAAAATGATGGGTAAGACCTCCTGCATCTTTTGGTGCTATGAGATTTGTGATTAATCTCCCCAAAAGTGAGATGAAAAATTTATTTTTTTGCTCTATCGAGATACAGAGTTGGTGTCTTCGGTAAAGTTATAGGTATAACCAATTCGACCAACTTTTCCGAAGACAAAAAATTCGTATCTGCTACTCAAATTGACTTAGAGAGTTTTTATTGAAAATAGACATGTCAAAACACATTTTTCAATGAAACATATTTTTTTCTATTTTCTAGGCCTTCACTATGTTCTACAAAGTTGTTAGTAGCATCACTATACACAACTGTCTGGAAGGTACTATATTCGTATTGTTTGAAAAACTATGAGTTATGGGCTATTTTTTATTTTTTTTCGCCATATTTCAAATCACTGTATCTTTCTTAGGGGCAGATAGATGCAGGTTCGGTAGTAAGCATATGAAAGTATAACAATAGAACTTTCAAACGCTGGTGGTTTCGCTAGTCCACGACTTTCTGCTGATGAGTTGTGTTCATAACAAAAAACCTCGTTTTTACCCTCTTTAATGATTTAATCAGGTAAAATACTAATATTGTAAACCAAGATACCACGTAATAAGTTCGTATCTATGGTGACCATCCTACCAAGCGTGGTTCAAGTATTTCAGAACATGTAAATTGCATATGCTTGTTTTTGGTTCACATCGAAGGTTCTTAATTAAAAAGCAATGAAATTGCTATTATAACACTAAGTTGATAACCGTAGAACAAGCAAAGTTACCATTAACCTCTAACACAGTGGTTCCCAACCGGGGGTCCACGGCTGGCAAGGGAGTCGCGAGGCTCATCTAGGGGGCTGCGAAATTGTTGGTAAATTTGATAGGCATTCAAAATTTCTTTCTAGGTGTCTTTGAGAAAGCGGATTTTCAATTATTCTGCCTATTAGGACTAAGACGTGAAACAAATTAGACTTGCAGGACAATAAAAGACTGAAAAACGCAGCCTCGTATCGCAATTTTGTATCTGAAATTCTTTTTGGGGGCCGCACTGCTCTCTGTGCTTCGCAAAGGCGGTCGCGGAGCTTTTTGTGTTTAGTAACAGGGCCCGCGGGCCCAAAAAGATTGGGAACAACTTCTCTAACATATTCTGAGCCTCTTCGGAAACACTTATTTACTGTTGTGCAACTGTGCATCTGCTGGTATGTTTGTGCCCGCGATATTATCTACCAACAAGCGTCCACAATGTATTAATGCATGGGTTGGCCGTAATCATCCATTTGAATGTTTCACTCCGCCAGCTTTTAGAAGAGGCTCAGGAAGTAACGAACAAGAACTAGGAAAGGTACATGAATTTACCTTACGAATGTGTCAAGTTATTTTCAAAACTTTAATTCAACAGATATCGAGAATACAATACTCGTAAAGCTATTGGATAAACTGGCTGCTTGCTTCATCAGACCCCGTAATAACGTCCATTTGCGGATGGCCAAAAATCACGAGAAACTGTTACTTGATGATGTTATGATGCTGCTAGTTCGAATGTGTCGAAACCGACAACTGCATGGTGGTGGACAATAATAATTAATAGTTACTACTGAATGCAATAGTATAAAAAAAATTAATACCACCAAACAAAATTCAACAAGAGGCAACACTTAAATTGTCATTCGTTGTTTTGCTTTCGTCTTGATTAGACGCAAATTGTTCATCTCCGTTTGAGTTCGCAAAATAACAATACACGAGTTATCGTACGGGTGTTTTTTTTTGTCGATTAGTTCTTGTGCTGCGCGATAACAATAGCCTGCAGTTTATCGGCAGAAACATCTTCTGCACACTGGTAGGGGCAGGCTACCCCGCCAGTGATCTGATACGCAGCTGATATATCTGCAAGAATAATTCTCCCGCACCGCTGTTACCCCGCTAGCAGCACGGACCACCATACGATCGAGCGAGTGGAAGTCAACTACAAGTGGCATCTACAAGGTCGCGTGTAGGATACGGCGACTGTGTCACAACACGAAGCTGGATCGTCATTGTTTGTTCTGCGGAGACGCTCGAATAATCCTACTATCAGCCGTGAGGTCGTGACTTAGACGTTCGGTGAAGTATTCACTTTAGAATTTTTATCATTATTATTAATATTATTATTATTATTGTTATTATTATAATTATTATTATTATTATTATTATTATTATTATTATTATTATTACTATTGTTATTAGTATTAGTATTACTGCCTTTTTTTTTATTTTGATCCATTGTAGTTTGAAAAATTGTTTTTAAAATTTAATAGCAACTACTTGACCCCCCCCCCCCCCCCACATTCGAATATTGTGTGCGGTAGAGCGTAACGCTCCCGCAAAATGGACGACATGCAGGTGCAACTATTCCTGGATGTGTAATCAAATGGGGAAGAGATTGAGATCTCCCCCATCAATTCCCCTCTACCTTCCCCGCTACCTAGCCCCGTACCAAAGGTACCGGCAACACGGGTGAAAGCTTACCCAGATGCTTCGAAAGGTCCGTTCGTAGTTTACTTCAGGCCCATAAAGAAGCCTCTAAATATTATTCAAATCGGCAAGGACCTGGCAAAACAGTTTTCGGACGTAACCGAAATTACAAAGGTTAGACCGAACAAACTGCGAGTTGTTGTGAGTAGCTTTAAGCAAGCAAACGCAATTGCTAGCTACGAGCTATTCACGAGAGAGTACCGCGTGTACATCCCTGCCAAGGACATGGAGATCGACGGTGTGGTTACCGAAGGAAGCCTCACGTTCGATGACATTTTGCGTTACGGGGTTGGCTGCTTCAAGAACCCCCTGATTCAAGATGTAAAGATACTGGATGTCAAGCAATTGCATTCAGTATCCATCGAAGAAGGGAAGAAGAAATTCTACCCTTCGGATTCCTTCCGTTTAACATTCGCCGGATCCGCACTGCCGAACTACATCTCTTTGGACAGGGTTCGTCTGCCTGTACGCCTGTTCGTACCGCGGGTCATGCATTGCCAAAACTGCAAGCAGTTAGGTCATACAGCCACCTACTGCTGCAACAAGGCACGCTGCAGCAAGCGCGGAGGCAATCATGCTGAGACCGCTTGCAGTGAGAATACTGAAAAGTGTCTTTACTGCAAGGGAACTCGGCATGACCTTTCGGCGTGTCCCGCGTACAAACAGCGCGAGGAAAAAATTAAGCGTTCCCTCAAGGAACGATCAAAGCGCTCTTTCGCAGAAATGCTGAAGAGTGCTGAGCCACCCTCGACAGGAAACGTCTTTTCCTTTTTGCCAACCGATGAGGGTACATCTGACGATCCCGTCGAAGCAGCGTTGCAAATCGAGCGAGAAGCAAAACCTTTTTTCTCCTTTCTGCTTGAGAACGAGACATATGCTACGCTTCTCAAGTCTTTTGCACACACGCTTTGGAGATACGCTTTCTTCTTCATGCATTCCCCTGAGTGGCAGCAAGCACGCACCGACACGAACAAACTCTTTCGTATTGCTTCTCAGCAACCGTA
Source organism: Wyeomyia smithii (assembly GCF_029784165.1). Taxonomy (NCBI): domain Eukaryota; kingdom Metazoa; phylum Arthropoda; class Insecta; order Diptera; family Culicidae; genus Wyeomyia; species Wyeomyia smithii. Next base: position 170,417,342 of record NC_073696.1, on the reverse strand, counting down.
AAAGAGTACGCGAGTTCCTGCTAGTGAGTAGGAGTACTCGACTAAAATTGCTTGACTAGGAGGAGTGCTTGAAAAACTGTGCTCGAAAACGAAAATGCTTTCTTCCCGACATGCATCGACAGCCGACAGTGGGGCAACGTTAGGGTATCGGACTGCTTCGGTAAGTTTTTTACAGCAGTCTAATGCAAAACCAGCCGAAGCGAACCACTGCCGACATAGTGCGATACCCTATCATTTTTTTCCCTCTGCAACCATCGTAAAGCATCTTGAATCAACTGTCTTCGGCTGGTCGTTCTCGCGAGTTGGGGAGTAGGTATACACGAGTACACACGAGAAGAGTAGACGGGAGTGTGTGCATATGATCTCGGGAGTAAGAAAGAAAGCAGGAAAGAACGAGAAATAGCTTGAATGGAGAATTCTCTACTGTGTGAAAGCGACGACACCGAGAACCTCACATGAGGTGTTGTATGCTGCTTACGAGCGAGACTAACAACACTGCGTCGAAGGGTGTTCTTATGCCATGCCAGAAGGATCTAGGAAGAGGAGAATGATCAACTCTCCTAATCTTTCTCGCAAAGGTCGCAAGATAATCCCTAGCGGAATGACCAATAAGCCAACACAAAAAGGAAGCGGTGAAGAAAACCCGAAGCAAGTACCTCCCGATTTTAATTTTAAATCAAACCAGGAGTACCCACCGCTTCCTGGGGCACCAAAAACCCCTCGTGCACCCATTTCTCGATCAGAAGATAAAAAAGAAACAGAGTTCATAAAATTTTCTGATATTGTGGACTGGATATTTAAAACATTCAACATACCAGATCCCCTACAAAATATTCTTCTTGCCCTTATTCCTACAGTGAAAACCTTTTTGAGGCAACTAGCAGCAACTTGGCCCCTCATTTCAGCTATCATATCTTTCGATGACTAATACGGCGAAAGAGGTTAGGAATTTTATCACTGTATTACAGTGGAATTGCAGAAGTATCATCCCCAAGTTCGATCTATTTTCTCATTTAATAAATACATACAATTGTGACGCATTTGCGCTCTGTGAAACCTTTCTCAATTCAAACGATCAACTCAATTTCCACGATTTCAACATTATTCGTCGAGATCGAGACTCACACGGTGGAGGGGTACTTTTAGGGATTAAAAAGTGCTATTCCTTCTTCCGAATCGACCTCCCCTCAATCTCGAATATTGAAGTCGTTGCCATTCAAACGAATATGAATGGAAAAGACCTATGCCTTGTTTCGTTATATATCTCTCCATCCGCGCGGATTGAACGGAGGCTTCTCACTGATATAGCAGAGTTGCTTCCCGCGCCTCTTTTGATATTGGGAGATTTTAATTCTCACTGTTCGCTATGGGGGTCGCTGTACGACGACAACCGATCTTCTTTAATCTGTAACTTAATCGACGACTTCAATATGACACTTTTGAATACTGGGGAAGCGACACGTGTACCTAATTCTCCAGCACGCGAAAGCGTGCTTGACCTATCCCTTTGCTCGACTTCACTAGCGTTAGATTGCCAGTGGAAAGTCATCAATGATCCCCACGGTAGTGATCACCTACCAATCGTTATCTCAATTGCTAATGGGTCAACTCCAATGGATCCAATCAATATTGCGTATGACCTCACACGTAACATTGATTGGAATCCTATGAGACCATAATCCTATGAGACCATAATATCGCAAAGAATCGAGTCCCACGTGGAACTTCCTCCGGAGGAAGAATACGCGTTGCTTTCTGGCTTGATCATCGACGCCGCGACTCAAGCTCAGACGAAACCGATACCCGGGGTAACGATTAGACGGCGCCCTCCCTCCAAGTGGTGGGACAAAGAGTGCTCAGACCTGTACGCGCGGAGGTCCTCGGTGTATTTGGCCTTCCGAGAACAAGGCACTATCGATTTGCTCCGAAAGTACGATGTACTGGATAGACAAATGAAGAGCTTGATGAAAACAAAAAAACGCGGATACTGGCGGCGGTTTGTGAACGCGTTGCCGAGGGAAACAGCGATGAGCACTCTTTGGGATACTGCCAGGCGCATGCGGAATCGTAACGTTTCGAATGAGTCCGAGGAGTATTCAGATCGCTGGATACTCGATTTCGCCAAAAAGGTCTGTCCGGACTCTGTCCCCGAACAGAAGACCTTTCGCGACGCGTTTTTAGTAGCTACGGAAGAGCCTCCATTTTCGATGTTGGAATTTTCAATGGCTCTCCTCTCGTGCAACAATAAAGCTCCAGGGTTGGATAGAATTAAATTCAACTTGTTGAAGAATCTACCCGACTCTGCAAAAAGACGCTTGTTGAACTTGTTCAACAAGTTCCTTGAGCTAAACATTGTTCCGCACGACTGGAGGGAGGTAAAAGTCATTGCTATTCAAAAACCCGGAAAACCCGCCTTTGATCACAATTCTTATAGGCCGATTGCTATGCTCTCTTGCCTCCGGAAATTAATGGAGAAAATGATCCTCTTACGGTTAGACAAATGAGTCGAAACAAATGGTTCACTTTCAGATACTCAATTTGGCTTTCGCCGGGGCAAAGGAACGAACGATTGCCTAGCGTTGCTTTCTACCGAAATTCAACTCGCCTTTGCTCGAAAAGAGCAAATGGCTTCTGCATTCTTGGACATTAAGGGGGCTTTTGACTCTGTCTCTGTTGAAGTTTTAACCGAGAAACTTCATTCGCAGGGACTTTCACCTAATTTGAATAATTTTTTGCTCAATTTGTTGTCAGAAAAGCATATGTATTTCTCACATGGTGATTCGACAACTTCCCGAATTAGTTACATGGGTCTTCCCCAAGGCTCATGTTTAAGCCCTCTCTTATATAATTTTTACGTCAATGACATCGATAAATGTCTTGCAAATTCATGCACGCTACGGCAACTTGCAGACGATAGCGTTGTATCCATTACTGGAAGCGAGGCTAACGATCTGCAAGGACCATTGCAAGATACCTTAGACAATTTGTCTGAATGGGCTCTTAAGCTGGGTAGCGAATTCTCTCCGGAGAAAACTGAGCTGGTCGTTTTTTCTAGGAAGCATAACCCAGCTCAGCTGCAGCTTCTACTAACGGGTAAAACAATCACTCAGGTTTTAGTCGCTAAATATCTCGGGGTCTGGTTCGACTCTAAATGCACTTGGGCTTGCCATATTAGGTATCTGACACGAAAATGCCAACAGAGGATTAATTTTCTTCGTACGATTACCGGAACCTGGTGGGGAGCCCACCCAGCAGACCTTCTAAGGCTTTACCAAACAACGATATTGTCTGTAATTGAGTACGGGTGTTTCTGCTTCCGCTCCGCAGCAAACACACATTTGATCAAAATGGAACGAACACAATATCGTTGTTTGCGTATTGCCTTAGGTTGCATGCAGTCGACACATACGATGAGTCTTGAAGTGCTAGCGGGTATTCTTTCGTTGAAACATCGTTTTTGGAATCTCTCTTACCGGTTGCTAATTCGAAGCACAGTTATGAACACATTAGTAATTGAAAATTTCGAGAGGTTGGTCGACCTTCAATCTCAATCCAGATTTATGACTTTATATTTTGACTATATGGCTCAAGATATTAATCCTTCTTCATACGATTCCTCCAATGTCACACTTTTAGCTACTTCTAATAATGCTATATTCTTCGACACCACCATGAAACAAGACATTTCTGGTATCCCGGATCAATTGCGACCCCAAGAGATCCCTAAATTTTTTCCAATAAGTTTAAACATGTTAGTTATGATAAAAGGTTTTACACTGACGGATCTAATCTAGATAAGTCCACTGGCTTCGGTGTTTTCCACGAAAATTTTACCGCCTCCTACAAACTCGATGCTCCTGCTTCCGTGTACGTCGCAGAACTTGCTGCCATTCAGTACTCTCTTGGGATCATCGAAACCCTGCCCATAGACCACTACTTCATCTTCACAGACAGTCTCAGTGCCATTGAGGCTCTGCGATCGATGAAGCACACCCCGTATTTCCTGGGGAAAATACGGCGGTTTTAAAGTGCTTTAACTAAGCTAAGGTGGGTGCTATTGATGGCGATATTTATGTAAGACTAATTGCTTATGATGAATTTTATAGCATTTTGCGTCAGAGAACACTCAACAGTTGGCAATCATCATGGAACTCAGATGAACTGGGACGGTGGCTACATTCCATTTTTCCTAAGGTATCGACGAAAGCATGGTTCAAGGGGTTGGATGTAGGTCGGGACTTCATTCGCGTGATGTCCAGACTAATGTCCAATCATTATACGTTAAACACACATCTCTTTCGTATAGGGCTTGTAGACAGTAATCACTGCGTTTGTGGCGATGGCTACTATGACATCGAGCATGTTGTTTGGTCGTGTACCGAATACTGTGGTGTTAGGTCTGAGCTTACAGATTCCCTTCGGGCCCGAGGAAAACAACCGAACGTACCCGTTAGAGACATTCTGGGAAGCGGTGATCTCCAGTACATGACACAGCTATACGGGTTTATAAAAAATTCTGGCATTAAAATTTGATTTCTTTTATCTATTTGCTAGAATGCAATTTCTGTCACAAACTGAAAGAGAATGATACACCCGGCTGGAGACACTAAAACGAAGACTCGGCATCTCTATGTTTACGCAGACACCTCAGACCATAACTGCTCAAATAGAACATTACTGGTTAACCACGTACAAATGAAAACATTCTGTAATATAAAATAGTTAAAAACAAAATTGTAACACCCCTCCTCTCACCCTAAATCCCCACTAGCTCGTAGTCGGCCACGAGAATAAAAAAAGGCCTCCCTCTTTTCCCTGCTAATTTAGAATTTAAAAATAAATGTACATGGCTCAGTTAAACATAAATTGTATCGTGCCGTGTCAAATAAACTATTAAAAAAAAAAAAAAAAACACTTAAATTGTAATTGATGATAGTGGTTTTATATTGTAACCTCGAAAACCCCCAACTGTAGGCTACCTGCACTTCAGTCGGGGTTTGATTCTCAGGGTGTCGTTTACTGGTGAACTAATGCTGTCAGCCGATGCGAGCCACCCTGTACAGTCTTCTCGTCGTGAAGGGGAATTAACTCAATCGACTAAGGGGGATGAACTAACTCGCGGTCAACTGTGGCATGTGTCGCCGAACGGACCCTAACAAACGGGGGGATGCTCAAAGGCAACGGATGCGATTATTTCTAACCAACCGAAAAGACGCGAGGGCTGATAACCCCTTTGCGGGTTTAGGTTAATCGTTGCAATAAGCGAAGTGAGGGCAAAATAGTACCTAAACTCGAATAGTTTGCAAGCTAGCTTAAGCCGTGTACGGCTACTATAATTCCCCGTAATTAATTGTGTACTCTTACAACTATGCACAGTCTTAATGCTAGTAAACTCACGAAACTGCCTCTAGGAGCGATTCCCGCCCACGGGTCGCTTGTTTCCAGTTCCGCTGACAGTTCAGTACACCGACTCAGGCCTCACCGCTGGCGAACGATGTGTGAATCTCTGGATTGGGGGCGCATCAGCCCACAAAAGGACTTCTGCCGTAGCCGGATGACGATTTTAATGATAGGATGCGTTGACCAAACTGTCAAGAGCGTAGCACAACGGCTCGAAGTTGTGGCCAAATCGCTGCCAAGTATGGTAGGCGAACCGTCGCCAAAGTCAAGCCTAATACTGCCGCCGATAAACTGGCAAATCTCACCGCCGAACCGGGTAGTTCCCGAAAGCCACGTGATTTTTCCTCCGAGTCCCGTCACCCTAACCTCTTTCCGAACCGATTGTCCCTCCCGACAAGGGGGGGGGGGGTTAACTTTCTCCAAATTTTCTGAAGGGAAAAACTTGGAAATTTGTTCCAAAAACAGAAAAAAAGGCCCTTTCTGGACCTATTCATTTTTATTAGTGTTTGTGTTGTACATTTAGTTAGTTTTTAACATGTGCTAGCCTTAGGTTTTAACAATAATGATCTACATTTTAATAATTAACAATTTACCTTTTTTTCGTTGTATTTTAATCTTTCCGTTAGTGTAGCGTTACCGTGTGCCGTTGTTACAATGCCTTAGATCTAAATAACAAATTTAATTTTACATACTGTATCTAGTCAGGTAAAGTCGCACGACTTACCACACTTCTTATTTTGGTAACACTTTTCAACTTTCTTCTGTCCCTTTTAATGTTCTTAGCTTTTTTTTTAAACTATACTGCTTTTTAACTATTTTACACTTCTTCACTTTTCTCCAATTCAAGAGTTAGATTAAATTTTCCGTCGCGCACTTCTACTCGCCTTCGCGGTTAGGAACAGAAAGAACGTATCCGGAAAGATGCCGAGAGTTCTAGGACTAAAGTTGTTAGAGAGGGCCAAGATCTGACACTAGTTGTCAAATCTTGACATTCGGCCACATCCGTTCAGCACGCATTTACACGAGACGTAGTTGATTAATACCCCCTTTTACGCAATCTTTTCGCATACTTTCTGGAGTACGTTCACACCCTTCTGAGAGAAGGTTGCCAGATAAAGGCGAAGAATATTGGGATCAACATTCTCCTCTCGCAATGTTGACAGCATTTTTCATTGAGTCGTACTTACTCGTAAGGAAAACTTGGGATGAAGTCCCAAGAGTCTTTTTGGGAACCGCAGGTTACAATACCCCTCTGACTATCTTCAAAATAAATTAAATATATTTTGAAAACAGTGAGCGAAATTAAATATGGCTTCCCTCCTATTATTTTCAATTTTCTCGAGTTTGGCAGCACCTACCATTTCAATGCTTTCCTCTCAGGGAGAGCCCAAAGGTAATTTATGATGGCAAAACTAAACAGCTATGTGTGTACGCACCCTAGTGAACTCACTCGACTTGAGCGATTTAACTGTCAAATCAGTTGTGCTTTCATTTCCGAACTAGCTACGGCTACGGGCAGCTTTCAGGTAAGTATCATTAAATCTACTTCTCGAAAAATTCCTTTTGAGCGCTCTATCAAAATATCAAACCCTATCGCCTATCATTTTTGTTAACCTTTATTATTTTTTTCCAGGTATTGATGTCAGAAATAGTTCGAGAAGGTGAGTCAATATTATTTCCCTCGATCGCCGGACAAAACAACATTTACTCGACACTACACATACACAGGTCTACACATTTCAACATCGTTCGGTGATGATATCACCTATCATTGTTCATTTCGTCACAGTTTCCTACCGGCTCTGCAGCAACCGAAGGTCTACGGGATACGGGAGAAGATTTAAACGATAAGTTTCAACTTAATCTAGTAACTTTTCTATTCGATTCAATATTTGCTTTTGTTTTCATTTTTCTCTTTTCAGGTACGCGGTTTCAGATCAGCAGCTGAGAAAATACCAAGGGATTTTCCTACTTCATCGGTGAGCTCGTATGAACTTGTTCCCACTCTCGCCCGGATTATACACGGAACGTAATATGGACCCAGTTTGGCATTGTATTTCGCCGGGGCCGTCGACTGCCGAAAATTTCTTTTCAGGACAGGCTGGCCTATACTGTAAGTGGGGGCAAACGTTTTGCTTCGGAGATTGTAAGTATGCGAATTTTTGACGTATTGTTTTTTCAGGTTTTTGTACACCAAATTGTGAATAAAGTTATCTATTTTTTCTTTTTTTCCATTCTAGCACTATCCGAAACATCCTCCGAGTCTAGGTCTCGTCGGTGTTCGTCGCCTGCGCCAACAATTTCATGGCCAAACAGAATCTTGTATGGTGTAAAACCGGTCGCGGTGTGCGGAGTGTTATTCAAGGCAAATTCGATCTCCGATACTCGGGTGTCCCACAGTGTCTGATCATTTCGTACGTACGATCTTATACAGGCATTAATCGTGCGGTTTAGGCGTTCCACCGGGTTTGCCTGGCTGTGATGCCGGGAGTTGGCCCAATGGTGAATTTTGTGTTTAGCTAAGAGACTTTTAAACTCTTTCGATAAGAAAGTGGAGGCGTTATCGGTGATTATGTTTTCAGGAACCGAATATCGCCTGAACCAACATTCTTCCAATAATTTGCACACCTGCGGGGACAAAATCTTCCTGACTGGTATCAGCAAACAAAACTTCGAGAACAGGTCCATTACTACCAATAGGTGGCAGTTTCCCTGTTCACTTCTTGGCAGTGACTGGATGAAATCCAAAGCGAGGATTTGAAAAGGTTTCGTTGTAATTCGTTGCTGACCCATTGGAGGTAATTGCGAACGGTTGCTAGGTTTTCTTTCTTGGCAAATCAAACATTTCCGAATGTAGGACCGCACGTCCTTGGCCATACGGGGCCAAAAGTATTTTTTCCTCAACAGTGCGAGCGTTTTCTCTACACCCAGATGTAAAGCATCATCATGATGTTCGATTAACACACCTTCGATTAGCTCAGGAGGAACACAGACTTTCCACTCGAAGTGGAAATCAACCGTGTTACCGGGACTCAAAATAAACTTTTTCAGGATTCCTTTTTCTACTTTAAAATCTTTCACCGATTCAGGATCCTTTTCTACTTTGGCTAGAGTGCGGCGATACCAATCGTTGGTATCGGAAGACACGCATAAAATCTCGATGGCTCGCGAAAGCGCGTCTGGAATGACGTTATCCACACCGCGGCGATGCCTAATTTCCATATCATGTCGTTGATGCTCAATGCTCCAGCGGCATAATCTCGATGATGTTCGCCAGCAGCTCCGCAAAATGTATGTAAGTGCCGAGGCATCCGTGTACACTTTGAAGTGCGAGCCTTCTACGTAGCATCGAAATTTTTCGATTGATTTAAGAACTGCGAGTGCCTTTTTTTCGGTTGCACAATAGCGCTGCTGTGTCGTGCACAGTTTTTGTGAGAAATAGGCAATTGGCTTATCGACTTCATCATAAGTTTGAGTTAACACTCCCGCGATAGCGGAATCACTAGCATCGCAATGAATGGCAAACTGACGATTGAAGTCTGGATTAGTCAGAATGGGTGCACTTATTAAAAGCTCTTTAATTTCTAGAAACGCTTTTTCCGCGCTAACATTCCAGCGAATGGCTTTTGGCTTGTCCTTCAAGAGGTCAGTCAGTGGCAGCACCACTGCACTGTAATTGGAGATAAATCTCCGGTAATAATTACACATCCCTAGGAACCTACGCAAGGCTCTTAGAGATTTGGGGCGTTCGAAGTTAGTAATCGCTTCCACTCGATCTGGGTTGGGACGAAGGCCTTGGCTACTGAGTATGTAACCGAGATACGGCACTTCAGCTACACAAAATTTAGATTTTTGCACATTAATCGAAAGATTCGCTGCGTTTAGTCGAGCTGCGACTTCTCGAAGTTTTTCAAGGTGCTCCGCGAACGTGTTGCTAACGATGATGATATCGTCTAAATAGACGAACACGTTGGGCTCCATTTCGCTGCCCCCTAGCACACGATCCATCAGACGCGACAGCGTGGCTGGGCTGTTTACTAACCCGAAGGGCATGCGAATGAAATGAAATAACCCGCGTCCAAGCACTGAAAAGGCCGTATATTTCTTTGATTTGGGATGTAAAGGAATTTGCAGAAAGGCCTTCGACAAATCGATAGTAGATATCCCTAATAGTGCGCTCGTTCAATTTGCGCGCGTCTAGACACAGACGCACTGTACCGTCCGCTTTATCGACCGGCACCAGGCGCAAAGCCCAGTCGCTATATGAACGCTCTATGATACCGCACTCGAGCATGCTGTCTAACTCGCGGTTAATTTGTTCTTGTCTTTTGGGGGAACTTGGAAAGGGGTTAATGCGAACGGGAGGCTACTTTTTCGCTTCCTCAGTCAGCTCGATCCGATGACTGATTCGCGATGTCGTTGCAAGTCGACCCTCCACTGTCGCTGTGAAAAGACTTTTAACCGTTTCTAGCTCAAGCAGTTGATCTTCGGTTAACAATGGATTTTCGTTACAATAATCGATTGCTTCCACTGAAGTGGGTGGAACACTGGGAACTATGCCAAACGTGTTCCAGAAATCGGCACCTAAAATAAGCCGCCGTTTCAAAGAAGGAATTACTAAGGCATCGATAAGTTTTGTCGTGCCATTGAAAGTAATTGGTAACGTAACATAGCCCGTGACACATAATTTTTGTCCACTAGCGGTGACGACGTCTATATCGGTAGGGTGAACGTGCAGCTTACAAGACTGGATTAAATTCTTTGCGCCGATGCCTAGTATTGATCGGTTGGCACCGCTGTCTAGCAACCCAATCACAGAAATCTCATAAATCTGCACTTCAACAAATGGTCTGTCGTCATGCGGCAAGTGAATAAAGAGATCGTTTACTTCAAAATTTGATGAATGAACATATTCCTGCTCGCCTACCTGGCGGTAGCCAGTGTTAACAAGACTAGGAAATTGAGTAGCGTTAAGTTGAGGATTTTCAAAAGAATTGTGACTCGTTTGCCCCACCTACTGTGCGTTTTTTGCACAATATGGACAGTCTTTCGCATCCACATTGTGGAAACCACACCTATTACAAAATTTGTGCTTTGGACGTTGGCATTCTCTGGCATGGTGGCCGGGAAGCTTACAGTTGAAGCACATTCCCTCCTTTGGCGGGAGGTAATTTTCCAAAATAATCTTCAGTCCTGATGAACTTGGGCCTGGTTGAGGTTCGCGTTTGTTCGAGGGAACTGAATTTTGTGACGTAGATTTCCCCGCCATTTCGTTATCGGACTCTTCGATCTTCGATCGATAAAAGTTACGCGTTTTGTGACGGGTTTCAGATATGGGTTGTTCTTTCGGTTTCGCGCCCGTACGTAATTCGTTCACGTTTGCTCGATTTCGCGTACCCGATTCTTCCGTGTGAGTATTATATTCAAACCAGAATGTGGCGTCTAACCGACGACCAAACGCTTTCAAATCCGCCAGATTATTTATGTTCGATGCGACCGCGTAGCCTTTATAATCGGCTCTCATGTTTCGCGACACGATTTCGAACTTTTTAGCATCGGAAACCGGTACCGTAAGAGAATTATATTTTCTGCATTTCGAAAAGGTAATCTTGAAACTTTTCTCTGGGTCCCTGTTTTCGCGCGCCGGCCCGACTTTCCGCAGCGTGATCGTGATCCGGGTTCAGAAACTCTTTTTTCATCTCACGAACGAGATCTTTCCACGAAACAAAATCTTCATTCTCCATCCCAGTCATAAACCAGGTGTTCAACACTACTAACGTCCGTTTCCTCTCTAGCAGGAACCCCGTCTTTATCGCTCTCCGGTGACTGTTGCTGACCGGTTTCCATATTCAGCTTAGATAACGATTGGGCAATCTGCGCAACCATTTTAGCTTGAATTGCGGGAACCGGTGAAAATGGAGAAAAGTAAGTGTTCAAAAGCTCACGAATGGAATTTTAAAGTCTATCCAAATCGTCTAAATCTTCATCTTTCTCTGCACAATCTTGCGCTCTGACGCATCTAGCGAAAAATGTACCAATCTCGATTTTAAAGAATCTCTCACTCCCTCAAATCTTTTGTTGTTTTCTAGAATATCACGAATATCCTTAAGACTGTTATCTATCGTTTTTATTTCCTCATCTGGCGTTATGTTACACCGAATAAACTCAATATCTTTCATATTTTTATCTTTCTCTTCTCGCAGGCGATCGCGTAGTCGCCTCCTAAGGGTAGATAAGCTAACGGTTTCATCAAACTGCACAGCTCGAACTGTAAGTTCGTGCTCTACTTCGGCTCGCTCTAAATGGTGAACCAGTAAACTATCGTACTGCATTTGTATTTCCACGTTCATCTTGAATAAGCGTTAACAATCAGTCTCGATCAATTCCACAAAATATTCTACACGAATCCTATCCGGGTCAGCGTCTGTGCCCTTTCAGACTCCCCCTGCTTTCCACGTGTACTCACCCTTCACCATGACAGTCTGTTTCACCTGCACTCCAGGATTGTTTTAAAAGCGGCACCGGGATTCTAAGGCTGTAAACTACTTCTGGAATTAATCAAGATTTCTTGTAACCTTTGTAAAAGATTTCGTTTGAAGAACGAAACCAATTAAATAGATCAGAATCTGATTTTCCTCCCTTCAACCGGGGTTGAAAAAAAAAACTCGTGAAAATTAAAAAGTTTTAGTTGAGCGCCAATTTGTAACCTCGAAAACCCCCAACTGTAGGCTACCTGCACTCCAGTCGGGGATTGATTCTCAGGGGTGTCGTTTACTGGTGAACTAATGCTGTCAGCCGATGCGAGCCACCCTGTACAGTCTTCTCGTCGTGAAGGGGAATTAACTCAATCGACTAAGGGGTATGAACTAACTCGCGGTCAACTGTGGCATGTGTCGCCGAACGAACCCTAACAAACGGGGGGATGCTCAAAGGCAACGGATGCGATTATTTCTAACCAACCGAAAAGACGCGAGGGCTGATAACCCCTTTGCGGGTTTAGGTTAATCGTTGCAATAAGCGAAGTGAGGGCAAAATAGTACCTAAACTCGAATAGTTTGCAAGCTAGCTTAAGCCGTGTACGGCTACTATAATTCCCCGTAATTAATTGTGTACTCTTACAACTATGCACAGTCTTAATGCTAGTAAACTCACGAAACTGCCTCTAGGAGCGATTCCCGCCCACGGGTCGCTTGTTTCCAGTTCCGCTGACAGTTCAGTACACCGACTCAGGCCTCACCGCTGGCGAACGATGTGTGAATCTCTGGATTGGGGGCGCATCAGCCCACAAAAGGACTTCTGCCGTAGCCGGATGACGATTTTAATGATGGGATGCGTTGACCAAACTGTCAAGAGCGTAGCACAACGGCTCGAAGTTGTGGCCAAATCGCTGCCAAGTATGGTAGGCGAACCGTCGCCAAAGTCAAGCCTAATACTGCCGCCGATAAACTGGCAAATCTCACCGCCGAACCGGGTAGTTCCCGAAAGCCACGTGATTTTTCCTCCGAGTCCCGTCACCCTAACCTCTTTCCGAACCGATTGTCCGTCTGAACAGGGGGGGGGGGAAACTTTCTCCAAATTTTCTGAAGGGAAAAACTTGGAAATTTGTTCCAAAAACAGAAAAAAAGGCCCTTTCTGGACCTATTCATTTTTATTAGTGTTTGTGTTGTACATTTAGTTAGTTTTTAACATGTGCTAGCCTTAGGTTTTAACAACAATGATCTACATTTTAATAATTAACAATTTACCTTTTTTTTCGTTGTATTTTAATCTTTCCGTTAGTGTAGCGTTACCGTGTGTCGTTGTTACAATGCCTTAGATCTAAATAACAAATTTAATTTTACATACTGTATCTAGTCAGGTAAAGTCGCACGACTTACCACACTTCTTATTTTGGTAACACTTTTCAACTTTCTTCTGTCCCTCTTAATGTTCTTAGCTTTTTTTTTTAAATTATACTGCTTTTTAACTATTTTACACTTCTTCACTTTTCTCCAATTCAAGAGTTAGATTAAATTTTCCGTCGCGCACTTCTACTCGCCTTCGCGGTTAGGAACAGAAAGAACGTATCCGGAGAGATGCCGAGAGTTCTAGGGCTAAAGTTGTTAGAGAGGGCCAAGATCTGACACTAGTTGTCAAATCTTGACATTCGGCCACATCCGTTCAGCAACGCATTTACACGAGACGTAGTTAATTAATACCCCCTTTTACGCAATCTTTTCGCATACATTCTGGAGTACGTTCACACCCTTCTGAGAGAAGGTTGCCAGATAAAGGCGAAGAATATTGGGATCAACATTCTCCTCTCGCAATGTTGACAGCATTTTTCATTGAGTCGTACTTACTCGTAAGGAAAACTTGGGATGAAGTCCCAACCGCAGGTTACAATATTTGCTATTATCCTGCTTGCGAGTTCCGTTCTTTACTTGTTCTACAGATACCAACTTAGTATTATGTTCATTGCTTTTGATTAAGAACCTTCGATGTGAACCAAAAACAAGCATATGCAATTTACATGTTCTGAAATACTTGAACCACGCTTGGTAGGATGGTCACCATAGATACGAACTTATTACGTGGTATCTTGGTTTACAATATTAGTATTTTACCTGGTTAAATCATTAAAGAGGGTAAAAACGAGGTTTTTTGTTATGAACACAACTCATCAGCAGAAAGTCGTGGACTAACGAAACCACCAGCGTTTGAAAGTTCTATTGTTATACTTTCATATGCGTACTACCGAATCTGCATCTATCTGCCCCTAAGAAAGATACAGTGATTTGAAATATGGCGAAAAAAAATAAAAAATAGCCCATAACTTATAGTTTTTCAAACAATACGAATATAGTACCTTCCAGACAGTTGTGTATATTGATGCTACTAACAACTTTGTAGAACATAGTGAAGGCCTAGAAAATAGAAAAAAATATGTTTCATTGAAAAATGTGTTTTGACATGTCTATTTTCAATAAAAACTCCCTAAGTCAATTTGAGTAGCAGATACGAATTTTTTGTCTTCGAAAAAGTTGGTCGTATTGGTTATACCTATAACTTTACCGAAGACACCAACTCTGTATCTCGATGGAGCAAAAAAATAAATTTTTCATCTCACTTTTGGGGAGATTAATCACAAATATCATAGCACCAAATGATGCAGGAGGTCTTACCCACCATTTTTGCTGAAGACGTCATAATTGTATATCCAACGAACGTGGAGTTATCAATTTAGCGCGTCAAAATCGACTTTTAAACCACTGTGCGCTGGTGGTAACAAAAAATGTCCTCCTGCCCCGAACTTTTATTCAAGTTGCAAGCCGATTTTCAGTTTTTTTTTCTTCACATAAAATTTTCAGTTTTATTTCATCTATTTTTCCACTAAAACAAAGTTTGTTCAAACAGGTAACACTAATGAACGAATCCTAGTTCATAAGTGAAATATTTTTCGAAATTGAATATCAGCTGATTTTTTGGTTGAAAACAAATCGATTTTATAAGGATACATGACTAAGCCTGTATTGGTGAGATCTGGCGTAGAAAGCTCTATTGTACTGTACTGGCTGGTATGTGACAAAAACTAGCATAAAAATTCATGAGGCGCCTCGTTGGGAATGTTTTGTGAAATTCGGTTCGGCGTTCAGGAATCCTAGTTGTTGTTGTAATTAAAAAGTCTATGTTGTATAATCTATATTACAAGTCACGTTGACCTTATAGTAGAAGAAAACATAGTTAGTTTTTCAACAATGTATTTCATTTTGGAAGAAATGATAACAGAAAATATAAAAAAATGATTCCGCAATCAGGTTGCAGAACTAAACACTATTTACCCTAATTTAGATTTTCGTTTCAATAAGTTATAGTTTCTAAAATGTAGTTTTGACGATCCTATCATGGGTAAATGAAAAGCCCTGAACAACCTCCATGAATTATTAACATCTAAAAATTTAATAGTATTTACAACTTCCCATGTTTCAATGTCTAGCGAGTAATTTGGTTCTGCATTTTTTGGGTCGTATTCGTCTCCCAGATCCAAATCTATTAAATAATCACATTTAGAATAATCGAACAGCATATGATCATGAGCTACATTTTTGTCATTGAAGTAGCTATGGATCACTCTTGCACCATCTTGGCCTTCTTTGTAATATGCTGGGAGTATACCATTGAAATTTGACTTGATGAAGCTTAGCCGATAGTTTAAGGGCAGAAAAAAACTTCCTGGGGACCTGTGCCATTCTTTTCCATAACACATATTTTGAACTACAGATGATTCATTAACGTATGCTGGTAAATCCATTGGTGCATGATAATTGAAATACAATGCGGTAATTCTTGATATACTTAGAATAGTATATAATCCTAAAGCTCCTACTATGAGATTCCGAAATGATACGTTAATTTTTTGGCTCATCCATTTTATACAATTTGAAGCTCCTAATGCCCCACAGAGCGATATTACTGGGTAAACTGGAAACATGAACCTGAAAGTAAACAAAACATAGCATATATTAGTCCTAAATTAAAATGATAATTCAATCAATTTTCAATTTTTTTATGAAGTTTAAAATAAGCAAGTTTGAGTAAGATTTATATTCAACCGATTATTTTTTGTAAAGGTAGCTGTTTATTATGCTACTATTTGCTTTTATTTCCTTTATTGTTCATGGCCTAAATAAATCATAGTTTAACAGAATACATGATTAATAAATGACGCTCACTGTATAAAACTTGTATTTGTAAACGTGAATGCTTCCAAAAATTGTTTCTATTGATGATCTTCAGAGAAACACAACAGCGTAGGAGACTACCTTTCTTGCTCAAAATTTACTTGTGTTCGGCACAACTGAATACTTGAATCATATCCTATTGATAATGCTGCAAAAAAGTCGGTAAAGCATGATTACATTTAAAAAACTTTTTTTTCTGGTTAAAGTTTACGCGTAAATTACACTGGTAAACACATGTTTTGCACCGCAATAAGTGGGACGGACACCACGCCAGAGAATATTGTGCGCAGGATGTGCGAGAACAGGGAAATCTGGGGTGCGGTCATCTAGGCCGCATCATGGGCGTAGCCAGAATTTCAAAAAGGGGGGGGGGGGGGTCAAGCTCTTCAAAATTTTTGAAGTAAAAAAATGGTACACTAAGTCGCTTTTTACGCGGCTTTTTTTTACGTGGATTCCGGAATTTACGCGGTTTTTTACGCAGATTTTGAAATTTGCGCGTTTTTTACGCGGATTCCGGAATTTACGCGTTTTTTTACGCGGCACGTATCCCCCGCGTAAAAAGCGACTTTAGTGTGTTTTGAAAAATAGAAATAAATACTAGTCTTTAGTGATTGTTACATCAAGTCAACCAGTGAAAAGTTGTCCTTGACATCAAACTGGAAAATTTTATTATTCTTTGTCCAACCTCGAATATAAATAGATGTTCTTTACTTAAAAGTCTTCAGTTCATTTAAACCTTTGGTCATATTATTTTGGCGACGAGGATCTTAAGAATCCACGAACATGGCAGAAGATAGAGTTGAACAGCAGCCGCAACGGGAATACAAGATATAATTCACAAGATGGCCCAAATTTTACAGCGGATAGCGGTCCAGCAGCAGCAGCGTCAGTATCAAACCCCGGAGCAGATTTTGGAGTCCCTCTCTTCGAACATCATCGAGTTTGTCTTCGACGAAAAAACGGAGTTACGTTCGGACGTTGTTGTTTAACCGCTACCAGGACCTCTTCGAGAACAATGCAGGCCACCTGAATGGTACGGCGAAGGTACGTTTACTTCTCCGAAAGCTGGACACCCATTCGCACAGCCGCTATCTCAACTACATCCTGTCAAAGCTTCTCAAGGACGTGAAGATTGAAGACACAGTCAAGATTCTCAATAAAATTTTCGGGCATGAAACATCAAACGTTCCGGAAGCGGTTCATGTGTCTTTTGACGATTGTTGTTGACCATCTGCCGATGAACACTCAGCAAGCAGAGAGATATTGTTGACCTCAGCCAGGTTTTCACCCGACGTAATGTGCTGAACGAGCGTTCAATCGTGCATATTTCCATGGTAGAGCAAGTGCAATTTTAACAGCTTTCTCAGTCGCAGGGAAGAAAGAACGGGCTTTAGCTAGCAGGTCTATAAGATCCAACTCTTCCAAGTTCTTACGATCTGCTCTCATACTGCTACAATGTTAACACAAAACTTCCACCTCTTCAACAAAATGGTCAACTTCATAAAAAATTACGACATTTTCGGTTTTGCGCTTGAACTCTTCCAACGACATGCGTATTACGTTAACGGGATGCAGCAAGGACAACGCGTAGGCAGGTGCACTAACATCATCGAACCGTGTTTCCAGTGAGGTTACAAGAGAATCAAGGTAAGGAATTGTCACAGCTCGGTTCCAATAATCCAAGCTAGTTGATGCAGGCGGATTTGCCCGGTACTTTTGCCGCTGCAATATCCTTGGTGGATCAACTGAAAAACCTGTGCAATTCCACGCAACAAAGCGCAAGCATTTCAATTATTTTTGATCTGGCTGTTACTTTACACAGATGTTTCTATGGCTCATTTCAAGATGGCTTGACAAAGTATTTTTTTTAAATTCTTTTAGCACCAATATTTAGTGGTTAATTTGTGGTTTCGAAATCCAATTTGTGGTAATTTGTGGTTGAGTCATTTCTGAGAAATTTTCAGAAAACTGAGTCAAGCCATCTCTGAAAATGATTTCGCTTCAAATGAATCGGACAACGATGATATATACATCCATCGAAAGCTCTTAATTAGTGGTTCACGAAAATGTAGTTTTTGTAGGCATACTTTATATTAAAATAATTAAAAAAACTATTGCTTAAATTTTTGAACATTGTTTATCTCTTGTTGTCAACACCGACCGTACGCGGCGCTGGTAGACCATCAAGAGCTAAGAGACCGGTAAATCTTTGTTTGAATTTTATTATCTACCTGCGCCATCTGCACGTAACGCTTTCCAATTCGTCATTTTTGTGTAGTGAGTATTGTTCGAGTAACGTAAAACAGATTTTTTTTTCTCAGAAAGCTTTCGTGTAGCGATGAGTATGGTGAACCTAGAGATGCTCAGAGGGAGAGATATGCGGTGAGCCAAACGAACAAGAACGGTAACACCACATTGAGAGGTATTGCAATCAGGTACAAAAAAGAACGTGTTTATTTCTATACGATTTTTTGTTCTGTTGCCAATGAATGAATTAAGAATGCTGTGAGTGATTTTTACCCGGAGTTCAACAAACCTTGTGTATAGGTAACAAAATAAGTTAAGGTGTATAAAATTAAACATAAACATAAAATATATCACCTTAACAGTTTTTGCGAAGCACTTCACTATTCTTAAGGACTTTCACCGTCACCACCGATTATACAAGTCGAATGTTAGTCAACATTGCGCTTTGAGAAGAGATCTGGCACCTCTGACATATGAAACCCAGTTGCCGAATTGGCGATTTTTTTTACCGCGAATCTCTTCCTCTGAGTATTTCTAGGTGAAACAGTATGTAAACAGCAGGGATACTATATGTGCAGATTTGCTGCGAAATGCAAATGTTGATCAATTAGCAGATATTTGTAGTTGACAAGCCTCCGTGTGTTTTACGTAAATTTCCTCAAAATAAGTGAAGTTTTACGTAGACATGCGAGCATAATTTTCTCGATCTTCGGTCGAATCATTTCCGGAAATGTAGTTTTGCCGTTTACCGATTGTTTGCAAAAAAAACCTAAATTAATACACCTAGGGGTGTGATCTGGTCTTTCTCATACAAAATCTATTATATGTTAAAATCTATTAGCACATACGTTTTAACTTTTGGAATAAATTACAGCCTGATAATAATAAAGAACAATTTTTTGTTTCAATAAATATAATAATATTTTGGTAACCAACTACCCAACTGTATTCGACTGTTGGGTATTTCAGAAACCGGAATGATGCCTGAAGGTCGGGAATGGGCCTTAGAACTGTAGGGAACGGTTGAAACGCATGGTGAATGCCCAAAGGTGTGAGTCCTGACTAGAATTAAAATTCGATATTTTCTCGTCTCAGGAATATGCTTGTTGTGAACGCCCCTCGTCAGTGAGCGCACCTTGAAACCTACATGCCGACTGATAACGACAGATCTGTCGTTGGTTGCTGAATTGAGGGAAGCAGATCGAAACTAACGATAAAAACCTAACCTAACCTAACGATCTTTTTGCTTGGAGATCGCCGAGGAGTGCGCACGCGTAAAATTATATATCTGTACGACTCATAATTAAGCCAAACGTGTTAATTGTTCATTTGTTAACCTTGAAATCGTAGAGTAAGCTAAACTAAAACTTGACCTAAATTTAAATAAACTGGAAATTTGTTTGTAGGGAAAATTAGTTATTAAATAAAATTATTGTATTCCAAGTAAAGCGAGCCAGAAAGTTACAAAACGTAAGCTTAATTAAAACCTTATATTATATCCTATACTATACCCTGATAATTTGCAGGAAACTTTAACTTGGATGATGAACCAGTTGTAAAATTTCGGAACTCGCTTTCTTTACGTTGCAAAGGCAACAATGCTACTACAACTACCCCCTGAATAATAAAACAAAAAAGCTTTCAACGGCAGCGACAACTGTATGTCGTATATATGAACGACTGTCGATATGTTCTAGATAACCCACTAACACTAACATAGGCAGGTGCCAGTACTACGCTCATCCAACGCCGCGTACGGTCGGTGTTGACAACAAAAGGTAAACAATGTTCGAAAATTTGAATAATAGTTTTTTAATTATTTTAATATAAAGTATGCCTACAAAAACTACATTTTCGTGAACCACAAATTAAGAGCTTTCGATTGATGTATATATCATCGTTGTCCGATTCATTTGAAGCGAAATCATTTTCAGAGATGGCTTGACTCAGTTTTCTGAAAATTTCTCAGAAATGACTCAACCACAAATTACCACAAATTGGATTTCGAAACCACAAATTAACCACTAAATATTAGTGCTAAAATAATTTAAAAAAATACTTTGTCAAGCCATCTTGAAATGAGCGTTTCTATGGGCTAAAGATGCCGTTTTGTGCTATTAGAATTATTGAAAACAAAATTCTGCACCAATGTCAACATTGCCCCCCCCCCGGGCCCCCTCTGTCTACGCATATGGGCCGCATCACAGATCGTAAATATTTCGCAGGGCATAAATCGACGGGAAACCATCGACGTGCCCCAGTTAGTTACTAGTTAACTAACTGGCCTAAATAGGATGCTCTCCTACCCGTAGAGGTAAGAACAGATATGCAACTTCGAACAAAACTCTGCAACAAAACGGTGCCCAAGCTTCCGCATTATTTTTTTGCTGTTCCATTCTACATTGATTTTACAGTGCATCGTTTAAACAGTTCGCTTGAATAGTTTGAACATGCACCAAAAAACTATTTTTTTTGCTTCAATGACCAGGCAAAAAGGTGACCTTGAATCTATCAAAATCAAGTTAAAACAGGACCGCATTCAAGAGATCTTTAAAGCGGAAATTCAGTAACAATTCACAATCAACGTCAATAGAACAAATTAAACTAAAAATCTTTCAACCATTCAAACATTGTTAAATAAATTTTCTTGGATCGTACACCTCGCGACCGTTTCAACTATTTTACCCTGTTAGTTGATTTTCTTAAATATCTTCGTTGGACTTGGAACCCGAATTTCACGACCAACGACAATATTTTTTTCTCGTACCGTTTTTGCCTTTCTCCTAGAAAGGTATAGAAGTATAAAAGTGCTCCAAAGGGCCGAATGGCATATATCACTCGACTCAGCTCGACGAGCTGAGCATTTCCTGTATGTGTGTGTGTATGTGCAGATTTTTATTCTCACTCACTTTTCTCAGAGATGGCTGAACCGATTCTCATGAAATTAATTGGAAATGAATGGTCTTGTTGTCCCATAAGACCCTATTCAATTTTATCGTAATCGGATTTTTAGTTTGGAGGTTATGTATCAAAATGTAAAAATCATGAAACATCATTATCTCGCAAACTACACAACCGATTTGAATAAAATTGGTTTCAAATGAACGGGCTATCCAGAAAATTCTTAACTTTTGAATTTTATGAAGATTGAACTTGTGGTTCAAAAGTTATGAACAGAAACGTGTTGTGAAGACTGTTTAATCTCACTCATGTTTCTCAGAGATGGCTGGACCGATTTTCATAAAATCAGTGTCAAATGGAAGGCCTAGTTGCCCCATAAGACCCTATTGATTTGTTTTGCAATCGGATTATTACTTTGCCTGTTATGTTTAAAAATGTGAAATCCATCTATGAAAAGGAACATATTCCGGAAAATACTTGGACTCACTCACTTTTCTCAGAGATGGCTGACCCGATTTCCACAAAATTAGTGTCAATTGAAAGGTCTAGGTGCCTCATAACACCCTATTAAATTTCACTGTAATCGAGCTGTAACTTCGTCTGTAATGTACCGAAATGTGAAAATCACGAAACTTCATTATCTCAGTAACTACACAACCGATTTGATCAATATAATTATCAGATGAGCGGGCTAGTTAAGGGTAAACTAATGAATTATGATTGAACACGTGGTTTCAAAGTTTGGCTGCCCTATACGTTCTCATTTCATTTCATTATAATCGAACTTAAGCAACCGTTATGCAATAAATTGATAATAAAATAACGAAAGTCTATTATCTCAAAGAATACATGACTTATTTGAACATAACTAGTGTCATACGAACGAGTCATCTCTCGAACTTACAAATAACAAACTTCATAATAATTTGATATGTGGCTCAAAAGAAAAAAAAACAGAAATTCAAAGACTAGTTAAAACTATACCTGCTTTGCAAGTAATGCATATCAGACGCGCTATACACAGCACTGCTCACGACATCATGTACAATGTAAAAAAACTATTGTCGTTAGTCAAGATATTCAGTTTTCAACTTGGGCAACAATGAAATTCATTAAAAATAAATCTACATAGAAACCGTTGCACGTATGCGTATGCACGTATGGGTGCTACTGTACGATTATCATGAAAAGGCATCCTCGCTATACCAGTATCGGGGAGAACAAAGGATTCTCTCGGCGAAAAAGCGGCGAGAACTCATATAGTCCTTTTATTGGATGAATAGAATATAAGCGTAATAAAATTTCGAGTGTAAAATGCGTCCTCTCTAGGGACGTTGCGATACCATTAAACATCGATACTTAGGATCGATACCTGTATCGAGAGCAAGTACTGATATTCCGATAGTATCGAGGCTAACGTATCGATACCTAAATGTTTCGTTGTGCGATACCAGTTCATTCAAAACATAAGTCAATTCTTTTTATTATTCATTCCTCAAGATAAAACGTTTAATTCAATTAAACCATTTATATAGACCATTTTACGAGACGTTCTGAACTCTATCTATGAATGAAATTTTGACAGAAAGCTCGGAACCGCTGACATAACGCACGTAAAAGCAACATCAACAGCAGAATACGTGACACCTGGCAGTTCGTAAAATGGTCTATAAATTTATTGAATCTAGAAACACTAGCTTCTGCAGAAACTTAGTCGAAAGTCGATTACGCTTTTCCTTAATAATTGATCCTGTTTTCGAAAAGAGCCGCTTGCATGGCTCTGTAGATTTTACCTTCGGATCTGCATGACCGTAGAAAAGGATCGTTCCTGTAGGTTAATCTACAGAAATTTGTGTTAAATTGGCATTGCCGATGAGATGGCATGCATGCATACGATGCATCAAAATGGCACAGGAAACAGCAAGTTTTCTGCTTCGTTCGTTCTTCTTTACAGGGTTATTTTGAGTCTTTTCGATACTGAGAGGTGTGTATCGATATTGATGAAGTATCGCTGGTAAAACATCGATACTAAATATCCGAGTATCGGAAGTAGAAGGATCGATTCTGTATTAGTATCGGTGGTATCACAATCCCTATCGCTATCCCTATCGTCCCTAGTCTTCTCCACCCCTAGATGTCGATACTTAAAATAAAGAGATTTTGTCTCATTTTTGGTTCTTCAGTTGAACCTTAGATTATTGAACCATAGATATCCAACTCAACCAACAATACGATCAACAAAAATGTGGCACCCCTCCGAGTATGATGGCGGTTGGGTGAACTAAATTTCATGCGCACACATATAAAAATATTAAGGTAATTGCTATCTCTTTAGACTTGGTCAGATTTGTGCGGTGTTTTCAACAGACTAATCTATATGGTCTAGATATTAATAATCATTTATTACAACAGGGCTAACAAGCAAATGATGAACTTGTCTATGTATGAGATGACCATGATATGGATTAATTATTTTGATAATAGTACGACTAGTCGTTTATAGTCGTTTGAAGGCGTTTCAACAATATGGTTTTAAGCATAACAAAAGATGACTAGTACAAAATACCTTACTTTTGCAGTATGCAGAGGACACGAGTTTCGCCGCGCGTGAACGAAAATCGAACTAATTTGTATACTGTTAATTTGGTGATGACGACAAGGTGCTGGAAAGTGAAGCATGTTTTTCAATATCATTGTAATTTTTCAATATTCTTTTACGGTATTGCCAAGGAAAGGATGTGACAAGAGAAACCAAAAATCACCCAAAGTTTTGTCATAGTGAAAGCCCTCTCTGATTGGTCGATTTTGTTTAGCGCACTGTTAAGTTTTATTATTAGTCGGTATGGTTGGCCGTGCTGCAAAAACTCTCGATATTTTTTGTTTACACTGTTTTTGCATAACAAATGGATGAACGGGTTTTTCGTTCAACAACTTTTCATACACCTTTTTCATACACCAGATCTGTGAAAATTAACATTCGAAATATTTATCATGTTTTTCAAACTACTTATAATGAACGATTGCAGATTTAATTCAAGAAAAGCAAGAGGAATAAGTTGAAATTATGACTAGTTCACATAAATCCAAAAATATCTTCAAATCAATTCAAGATTCATTGAGTAACCATTATCAAGTAACTAATTATAATTGTAACCCAGAACTTGAAATATACTAGGTATTGAAATTTCCTTTATTAAATATTTTTGGCGACACTGGCAAGCGTCGTGCCGAAAAATTAGAATGTTTTATGAGGGCTATTTTGAACGAAAAGAAGAATAACTAGAAGCCACTTGTTACATCCTGTGTTATGTATGTCTTATATATGTGGTATTGCCATCTTGTTTTGTTTTCATCTGGCGGATTTAGCACGATAAATCGATTTTGTTCATAATCACAGTTTTGGGCGTATCGAGGTCATCAGATGGCAGCACTTACCGTTATAAAGGTGTTGCGGGCAAAATGTATAAAGTCCAGGGGCGGATTACTGCGAGGGTGAAGCAGGCGGTCGCCTGCTCGTCAATCATCGAAGGGCGCCAAATGAGTGAGCGAAAAATTTGAAAATATAAAGCTCGAATGATAATAATAATTTAAATGTTCGGCAGTTTATCAACTTCTCAAGGACTGCCTGGCAGTGCCTATTTCTTTAAAAATGCTCATAACATAAAGTTAACAATGACAAGCAGGAAGCGCCGAATCAATTTTCGCCTGCAGCTCAAATTACTCTTCGTCCGCCCCTGATAAAGTCAGGTATTGTAGCAATCATGTGAATTTAAGTTGCATAATTATTCTTCGTTAATTTTCGAATTTATAGCTGATCTACTATAAGGATCATGGATAGTTGGCTAACCAGGCGCAATTACACCTTGCGTACGACTTAGCCGTTTGAATATTTGCTCTTCCTTTAAGCCTCTCATTCGCGGTGACGCAATCCAAATCTCAAGCACGAATCAGCGACTTACTTGCTTGTTCTTCTTGGTAAAATTCCAGCCAGCGCAGGTCATTAAACTCGGGAAATGAAATAGTTAGATGCATCAATCTAATGGGAAAGGGAGATGTAAACTCGGGTTTGCATTTGCCGTGGAGGTTCGTTGTAAAATTTCCAAATTTAATTTTTGGTACTCCAGGTGGACTGCCTGGAAAAACAGTCCCCGCACTCTGATTTACATAAGCTGGACAGCAATCCGATCGTTCGGAATTGGTCCAGTGATGAGAATCACGAGATCGGTGTTTTGAGGTTTAGGAAGTTTGTTCGCGAATTTCTGCGGTAATTTCAAGTTGAGTTTCAGATCGAAAGTTGAGACGGAGTACCTTAGGTTAGTGCATCTGCCTTTTTGTTTCCCCCAGTTCATTCTCCTGACCCGCCCTTAGGCGGAGTTTCTGGCCGGGCAAGCCAAGACAGGCAAGTGGTCCTCTTTGAGGTGGCGCTAAAGCCACTTACTTGAAGATACGGGGAGCGGAACCGCAGATTTGGGAGTGTGGCATTTCAGGCCCGCTACAGTATCTTGCTCTAATCATCATTAGCATAACTCATGCATTTGTTGTTTGTACCAATTTTAATAGTCGATTGAAAACCATCCAGCTTTAATCCCTGTGCGACACTGGTTGGGTTAATAATTCTGCCTCAGCTGTCAAAGAATGCTGTAGAATGTTCTCCTATTCGGTTTGTAGCTTCCGTTGCAGATTATTGTTTGTGATCTCATACATTATCAATCTTACTATTCCGTGCATAAATTTTCAAATCGATTTATCGACATATCAATATCAACCCTCTGATACCCTGTGCTGCCTCTAGACGGCCTTCATCAGAAACTCAATATCTCTTCATCAAAACGTCTGTTCACACTTATTTCTCATAAAATGAACTGACATCACTTTTTCTTATGTTTATCTGCGGTTTCATGATTATCTGATGTCGTTTTCGTTTTCGCGGTGTACTACACTCAAATGACACTCAAATGACACTTTTGACACCGAAAATGTTTTATTTGATTTTTCGTGTTACCCTTTTTCTGTCTCTCCCTACACTTTTTCTGTCACTGATGACACCCGAAAAAAGCAGAGTGTGCTGTAGGAAGTTACCAACACATTCACACGTATGTGTCAAAACTGGTTTGTTTTGGTTTTCGTTCCAGGTGGTAAAGTGTCAGGTAATTTTTTTCTCAGCACATTTGCGAGATGGACATATGAAATGGAAATGAGACAAAATGACGAATGCGATTATGACCAAAACAAAACGAATTGACAGCTATCCCATTATTACGCATACCAATGCAATGACACTGAAAATGTTTTATTTGAAGCTGCAAAGTATAGCACGGAAAAAGTGTAGAACAAATGACTAAATCGGGAAAATTAATTATTTTGCGCTTCAACCTGCAATGATATTTCAAATTAAAAGATTATTAGTGAGAAATTTGATTCAGAATAATTATCAGTAGCTGTTCAATTGCTTTATATTTCAGCTTTGTATAAGTTTTGTTTCTATTCAACTTTAAAATACTAAAAAATTTACAAAAAAGCTAAGACCGCCTAGAGGCGGCATTGGGCACTGCCGACATGAAAAAATTTCGCTGATGCCAAGTAATGTTTTTTTGATCTGTTTCTTGCTCAGTCGTGAAACGGCGACAGGAATCGAAGCTTTGATGATGCAGAAGCTTGACAATGAAACGAATCTGGACTGTGACATTCTAGATGATTTGATAGTGACGATGATTACAAAGGACTTATTTATCTTACACATGCGACGCGCATTTAGCCAACCGCCCCAAAAAACGGTTAACAAAAAGCTTGGCCATCGCATTCTACATTTTTAAAGTCATAAATTTTTGAGTCGAAGCTGCGCCTGCATCCAAAGAAATCATCAACAAGACAAAACCTAAATTAATCCACCTAGCGGTCAAACACAGCCTTTCTCATTCGAACTTATAAAAATAGATTTACATGAATGCTTAAATCCAATAAAGGTATATTCACACTTTGGGTTCTAAAATATTAATGTTGTAATTGAAGTATAATAAAATATGACATTTGACGGAATGTTATTGCTTAAGAAATAGCGAAATTAAAGAAATTACTCTTAGTTCCGAACAATTTAATCATGAGCGATACCGGGAACGTTCAGATAGTACGATACCACATTTAAGTCATATTGAGGCCATATATTTTGATCAAAGCAGGTATAGTGATGAAGAGTCTTTGAGTTCCGTTTCTTTCCAAAACTTTTGAAGAGCATATCAAATTGTTATAAAGTTTGTTATTTGTAAGTTTGAGAGATGACTCGTTTGTATGACACTAGTTATGTTCAAATAAGTCATTTAATACTCGAGATAATAGACTTTCGTTGTTTTACAAATTGAAACATAACGGTTGCTTAAGTTTGATTGCAATCAAATGAAAAGGAAACGTATAGGGCAGCCAAACTTTGAAAACAAGCGTTCAATCATTATTCACCAGTTAACCCTTAACTAGCCCGTCCATCTGATATCAATATTGTTCAAATCGGTTGTGTAGATTCTAAGATAATGAAGTTTCGTGATTTTCACATTTCGATACATTACAGACGAAGTTACAGTCCGATTACAGCAAAATTCAATAGGGTGTTATGAGGCACCTAGACCTTTCATTTGATACTAATTTTGTGAAAATTCGGGTCAACCATCTCTGAGAAAAGTGAGTGAGTTTATGTAGTCTTCGGAATATGTTTCTTTTCATACCTGGATTTCACATTTTTGAACATAACAGGCAAAGTAATAATCCGTTTGCAAAAAAAACCAATAGGCTCTTATGGGGCAACAAGACCTTCCATATGACACTGATTTTATGAAAATCGGTCCAGCCATCTCTGAGAAACATGAGTGAGATTAAATAGTCTCCAGAACACGTTTTGCCTTTCTCCTAGAAAGGTATAGCAATCACTTGCAAAACCGAAAGTATAAAAGTGCTCCAAAGGGCCGAATGGCATATATCACTCGACTCAGCTCGACGAGCTGAGCATTTTCTGTATGTATGTGTGTGTGTGTATTTGTGTGTGTGTGTGTGTATGTGTGTGTATGTGCAGATTTTTATTCTCACTCACTTTTCTCAGAGATGGCTGGACCGATTCTCATGAAATTAATTGCAAATGAAAGGTCTTGTTGTCCCATAAGACCCTATTCAATTTTATTGTAATCGGATTTTTAGTTTGGAGGTTATGTATCAAAATGTAAAAAAATGAAACATCATTATCTCGCAAACTACACAACCGATTTGAATAAAATTGGTTTCAAATGAACGGGCTATCCAGAAAACCCTTAACTTTTGAATTTTATGAAGATTGAACTTGTGGTTCAGAAGATATGGAAAAAACCTAAATTAATCCACCTAGCGGTCAGACCCAGCCTTTCTCATTCAAACTTTTATTTGTTCTAAAGACTGTTTAATCTCACTCATGTTTCTAAGAGATGGCTGGACCGATTTTCATAAAATCAGTGTCAAATGGAAGGCCTAGTTGCCCCATAAGACCCTATTGATTTGTTTTGCAATCGGATTATTACTTTGCCTGTTATGTTTAAAAATGTGAAATCCATCTATGAAAAGGAACATATTCCGAAGAATACTTGGACTCACTCACTTTTCTCAGAGATGGCTGACCCGATTTCCACAAAATTAGTGTCAATTGAAAGGTCTAGGTGCCTCATAACACCCTATTAAATTTTACTGTAATCGAGCTGTAACTTCGTCTGTAATGTACCGAAATGTGAAAATCACGAAACTTCATTATCTCAGTAACTACACAACCGATTTGATCAATATTATTATCAGATGAGCGGGCTAGTTAAGGGTAAACTAATGAATTATGATTGAACACGTGGTTTCAAAGTTTGGCTGCCCTATACGTTCTCATTTCATTTCATTATAATCGAACTTAAGCAACCGTTATGTATTAAATTGTAAACAATACAACGAAAGTCTATTATCTCAAAGAATACATGACTTATTTGAACATAACTAGTGTCATACGAACGAGTCATATCTCTAGAACTTACAAATAACAAACTTCATAATAATTTTATATGTGGCTCAAAAGGAAAAAAACAGAAATTCAAAGACTAGTTAAAACTATACCTGCTTTTGTCGATATATGTGGCCTCAACATAAATTAAATGTGGTATCATACTATATGAACGTTCCAAATTCATTGATTCCTTGCGATGTGTTTAAAGTCTGAAAATGCACGACGAATCGGCCATAGGATATGATCTAAGTCAAATAACGAATCGTTTGAAATGATTGGTTTTATCGAAATGACAACATCCTCGATTTTTGGCTTCTGTACATCACCTTAATTCTGAATATGTTCATATTGGGTGATATTTGGTCATTTTCAGCAAATTTTCTGGCATCAATTTGACACCGGAAATACTCATATTGGGAGGTATTTAGTTATTTTGGTTGTTTTCCAGAAACTAAAAGTGGTCGTCTTTAAATTCAAAATGGTGTCAAGGGTCAATGTTTGGTTTCTATGCATCCTTTAGATTACGGAAACATCCATATTGAGTATTATTTGGTCATTTTCGACTGTTTCCTATAAGTTACCATTTAGCGATTCAAAATGGTGCCTGAGGTCAATTGTTAGCTAATTGCATTATTCTGGTTCCAGAGATACTCATATTGGATAGTATTTGGTTATTTTAGGCGTTTTTTCACAAACCGGAAGTCGCCATCTTGGATTTCAAAATGGTATTTAAGATAATTTCTGGCCTCTGAGCGTCATTCTGGTTGAAGAAACACCCATATTGGGTGTAATTCGATCATTTTCGGCTGTTTCCCAGGAACCGGAAGTCGCCAACCTGAGATCCAAAATGAGGTCTGTGATCGATTTCAGCTGCTGTGTATCATTCTAGATCCGGAGATACTCATGTTAGACGGAAATCGGACATTGTTGGCTGTTTTCCAGAAACCACAAGTTGCCATCCTACAATTCATAATGGTGTCTGTAGTCGATTTGTGGCTCCAGTGCATCATTAAGATTCCGGAAATACCCATATTGGGTGATATTTGGTCGTTTGCCGCTGTTTTTCCGAAACCGGAAGTCGCCATCTTAGAATTCAAAATGGTATCTGTGGTCGATTTTAGCTCCTCCTCCTCATTCTTTATCCGGATATTATTATATTGAGTGGAAATCGGCCGAAAGTTGCCATCTTACAATGCAAAATGTCGCCTAAGGTCGATTATGGAACATATTTGTTACCACTAAAAACATTCACCTGCCAAATATGGTTCCATTTAGTTGATTAGTTCGCGAGATGTGCAGAAATTTGTGCAGAAACATGTGCTTCTGGAAGAGGGAGGGGCGTCGAACCAATATGGACATATTTGTTACCTTTTAAAACATCCACATGCCAAATTCGGTTTCATTTGCTTGGTTTGTTTTTGAGTTGTGCAGAAATGTATGTTTCATTCGTATTGGACCCCTCCCTTCCAGAAAAGGGAGGGGTCTCAAACTATCATAGAAACCTTTATCGGGACCAAAAACTCCTTCATACAAATTTTCACGTCGATCGGTTCGGTAGTTTTCGAACCTATATGGATCAAACAGACAGACAGACCGGACTTCATTTTTATATGTATAGATTACAACATCAATATTTTAGAACCTGAAGAGTGAATATACATTTATTGGATTGAAGCGTTCATGTAAATCTATTTTTACAAATAAGAGTTTGAATGAGAAAGGCTGGGTCTGACCGCTAGGTGGATTAATTTAGGTTTTTTCCATATCTTCTGAACCACAAGTTCAATCTTCATAAAATATAAAAGTTAAGGGTTTTTTAGATAGCCCGTTCATTTGAAACCAATTTTGTTCAAATGGGTTGTGTAATTTCTGGGATATTGATGTTTCGTGATTTTTACATTTTGATACATAACCTCTAGACTAGAAATCAGATTACAATAAAATTCAATAGGGTCTTTAAAGGCAACTAGACCTTTCATTTGTAATTAATTTCATTGAAATCGGTTCAGCCATCTCAGAAAATCGAGTGAAATTGGGAGAGCGTTACACACACACATACAGAAAATGCTCAGCTCGAACTGAGTCGAGTGATATACGACATTCGGCCCTTTTGAGCATTTTTATACCTTCAGTTTTTGCAGTGATTGCTATACCTTTCTAGGAGAAAGGCAAAATGTGAAATAATAGAAATGACTTTTGATTTCAACTTTAATCCCGAGCAAGGCCGCAAACATTGAAATAGTACAATATCAAATTTAAATGATGTTGAGGCCACATATTTTGATCGTAGCTACACGCAAAAGTTGGAGTGTGCGTAACCAGATCATTTATGAGCGAAATTAGCGAGTGCAATGGGCGATATTGTATCGGTATCGGAAATATCGATACTTTTGAGACGGTATTTCGATTTTTTGAATCGATACACAAGCGTCCGATACTCGAACGTATCGATACTGAAAACCGCGATATTTGTATCGATATTCTTTTATGCATACGAACCAGCGCCATGTTACAAGGGCTAACATCTCAATGTGTACACGAGATCACTGGCACTTTTCATACGCTATTTTATGCTGTCTGTCAGTGTCAGTGGAGCCCACACATCGTAGAACCGCTGCGATGTTTGCTGCGATGAAGCAAAGCAAATCGGGTAGAGATGCCAGCTAGTTGATACGAGCTGGAACCACTAAAAAGCTGCCTTTGTCAGTATAAATATCGCACAAGTCTATTTGCACTAGCAAAACTTAGATGGAGAAATAGATTGAGAGAATGTTGTGAGCCAAACGAACTGTCAAAATCTGAGCCAAACGCAGCATAGGGCCAATTTCGAAATTTGTTTTACTTAAGCCACACATTTAAAGCCAAAAAGGAGTGCTCAATAATAACGTGTTCTCAAATACTTTCAAGAATAGGCATAGCTCTACGTTGCATTATTAAGCCACAAAACTTATATTGTTTCTCTGACAATTGATTAAAATATTGTTTGTTTACATTTATACTCAGCTTCATTAGTTTTTATTTGAATTAATTCTACTTTCTGCGTTGAAATGCATCCACAAACCCCTCAAACGAAATTCAACGTTATCAGAAATGATGTTTGGCTTCGATTTAGTTGGGCTATAACCCAACGAGCGGGAGCCCAACTTAAACGTAGCCCAACTAAACATAGCCCAACGAGCGAAATTTGACTGTATTTCAAAAAAAAATATAAGTTTTCTGGTTACACTGTTCAGATCGAATATTGGCAAGCGGAAACTAACACACACTCTGAAAAATACGCACGTAAAATCCACCTGAAAAATCACGTAAGTGACTGACCTTAAGAAAATCTGCCATTTTACGTGACGTTAGTAACTTTCACCTAAACTTCACGTACGATCAGAGATGCCAGATATACAGACAAATCTGTATTATACAGACTTTCTGTGTTGCGATACAGACACGCATAAGCCAACAGATTTTATACAGACATTTAGTATAATACAGATATTACACAGATATCTGATATTCTACATAATGGTTTTACCAGTATACACAAAAAAACGAACACAAAAACCAAAAGTCACTGTAGCCGTTGCTGGAAAAAGTGAACTAGGAACTGAACACTTTGCTGAACATATTAATCTTGCGTTTTTGAGAGTGAAATCATGACAACGGGAATCGAGTCAGGCTATCGGGGTTTTTATCGGCCCCGTGGGCACTAATCTGCCTGTTTCGCCCCCAGTAACAAACAGCTGATTGTCTCGATCGATTGCCATGCAGGTTATATTGGTGAAAAGACCGTTTGTTCTATTCGGAGCAATATCCAACGTTGAAGAATTGCTTAAAATGTCCCAAACCTTGGAGGTACTATTTTTATAACCGCGAGACTTCTGCCATCATGTATCAGTTTAGCTACATTACGACGAACGACGATTTTTATCACGGGAAAGACTCTTACTTCTATGTGCTACTTAGATTTAAAAGATAAATTAGTTATCGATTAATCGACCAACTATGATAGACTCGAAAAAGAACAATCAAAACAAGCAATAAAACAAAACAATCTGACAGGTCGACAAATAATTAGGTATCAATGTATCGGTAACTTTTTTTCGCAGCGGTATACAGACTTATACAGACATTTTTATGGATTATACAGACTTGCCAAAAAAAGTCTGGCATCTCTGCGTACGATTCACTGTCAAATCACGTACAATCAGTATATGGTTGCAGCGCTTTGGTATTTGTTTTTTTTTAACTTTGTTAGTGTTAGTGCGGCTGTGGTTTGACGTTTCCGACAACGATGTTTACGTGAATTTTTAGTATGCAAAAAGTCAATATGGCGGACAAAGGACTCTTGAGCTGCTCCAACTAATTCAATATTGGAAAACACGCAATGTAAGTAGCCAGAATAATATTCATATTAACAAAAGAAACATATAAATCTTTTGAATTTTCAGTTGGTGAATCCTTTCCGGAACGATTGGAATCATCAACAGTCAGCTTCGAGCAGAACAACTCTGGCACCAGCTGCGGATGAAGGGTTGACAATCGTTCCGGCCAATCCTGTTTCTCTCCTGTCGGAAATGTCGATACGGAGCATGTAATTATTTGTTGATAATTGAAAATAAATTTTATTTGTCATATGCGCCGTGTATTTTATTTACTTAAACACCACGTGGATTCCATCTGAATAACACGTAAAAAGTACGTGAAAATCATGTGGGGTTTATGCGTTTTATTTATGGTTTCACCTGAATATCACGTAAAAAGGTACGTGAAAATCAGGTAACAATTACCAGACCAACACCTGGTTCATTGACACTAACACACTGACACACGGTCGGCTTTCGAGAAATCGGCAAAAGTTACGTGAAAAGAAGGTGGATGAGAATCAGTCACTTTTTAATTATTCAGTAATGCTCAATTGCATAAAAGTCAGGTCGTTTGCTGCATGTTCAGTAAAACAAAATACAACTTGCTGGTTGTCAGCTATGACAATTTGCTGTTCATTCAGCAAAGCATAAATCAATTTGCTGGTTAACCAGTTAGTTCAAGGGAACCATGTTTCCGTCAGGCACCAGATTCCATCCGCCCATCGGATCATAGGCAAATTACTGTTGAACTAGAGATGTATGATTATCATTTCAACTTTTAAGTTCATCTAGCCCAACAAGGACTTAGCTATGGTTCCATATTCGCTATCAGGGGCTTAGCGATGATCCCGTACCAGCTGCACAGCGATTTGGCGCGTTTTACTAATGACAGCTTGACGTAAATTTTTTGCCATATCAAATCTTTTGCTGAATTCCAGCAAACATTCATTTACTGTTTTCTGTTCAGCAAATAGTTTTGCTGTATTTTCCGCGAATCACTGAATCGATTACTGGTTTTTAGTAAATGTAAATATCAAAAAATGATCTCAGCTATTGTATCGATACTTCTGGTATCGATACTTTTTGACCGGTATTTTGGGTATCTCGATACTTTTGGTATTCGGGTATCGATACTGAAGTAACGATACTCTCCAGCGTATCGCCTAATGCTACATTTACTGATTAAAATTGGAACCAGTACAACGCATGTGCGTTGGGCATAACGCATTTGATGCTCTAGCGCAAGCTTCACGCTCATTTAATTTAACTCTGAATTGAGTTAAATATCACTCTGTTTCGTTAAAAGTGGACGTACTCTAAATAGAGTATTTGTGCTATTACTCACTTTTGGGTAACATATCTATCTGCCAGAAACTGAGCAAATTTTACTCTGTTGCTATTAATCACAAATCAACGAAACTAAGTGAAAGTTACACACTTTTATGTTAAGCGTTGTTTG
Source organism: Wyeomyia smithii (assembly GCF_029784165.1). Lineage (NCBI taxonomy): Eukaryota > Metazoa > Arthropoda > Insecta > Diptera > Culicidae > Wyeomyia > Wyeomyia smithii. Next base: position 170,382,263 of record NC_073696.1, on the reverse strand, counting down.
ACCAATAAATAGTTAATGGGTTCGATGATGGCAATTTCGGTCACGGGTTACTTTAAAACACGTTTTATTATGTCAAAGCCGACGTTTCAAGGATATATTTCCTCGTCCTCAGGGCAACTACGATTAACAGTTTACAATTTACATAGATTAGTCACACGAATTAAGTTATTACATATACAACTTACAAACAAAACAAACAAGTTCTCGTCAAAATATGGTGCATTGGTGTTAAATTGCTGTTGGTTAACTACACTACACTGTGGATGTCAAATATGTAAAATAATTATTGGTTTGTGACTTTTCAAAATTTAAAAATGCAAACGGATGAGCTACACTTACACAGTATCTTCCAACACACATCACACACGATTAAAGCCGTCGGGAAATGTTGCGTCAAAACGGAGAGAAATAATGTTGCAAGACAGAGATAGAGAGTGCTAGAGACTGTACTAGTCTGCATCAACATGTGAGAGATCGCAGCGTGCCGGAGTAAGCGATGCTTAAGTTGTTCGTGTCCGTTCTATAATTTATTGCGGATCTGTTACATGCGATGTAGCACATTTCTAATACCTGTAATGCTTGAATCCTGTCATCCGAAGTTAAAATTCTAGTGTTGGCTATATTGAAACTGTGATTCTCTTCTATCGCATGCTTCATCAACGCCGTCTTTTTAAACTCATCTTCCCTTCCCTCCCTCTTAGTGCTAGAATCTTTATACTGTTCGTAGCGTTTCATGAGAGAGCGGTGCGCGGCAAGACGGTTCTTCAGTTGCTGTGTAGTCATACCAATGTATGAGCTATCGCAGTCTGCACACGGGATACGGTATATTACGTTTCTTTTTGAAAGATGCGAAGAAGAGTCTTTGAGTTTCGTGAAAAGTAGTCTGTTGGTTTTGACGCATTTGAAGCTCAGACTGATGTTTTCATGGTTCTTTTTTATACTGCGTGCCAGTGCGGGTGTGAGGCCGTCAACATGGTGCAAAGATCGACATACTTTCGGTTCCGAGTTTACTTCCTCAACAACGTTATTCGTGCTTCGGTTGATAAATCTGTTGATTAACCGATTTATCAGTGAGCTCGGATAGTTGTTGGTAAGCAAGTGCTCGCGCACTATCTGCTTATTTTCCGTGAGCGATTTGTTCGTCGATAATCGAAACACTCTCCCAATAAAACCGGTTGCCGTATTCAGTTTCTTTCAGTTTCAGTTTCAGAATTCTCCCGGAAGCGACAGGTTTCTTATACCATTCGGTCACAATTTTTTGTTCGTTGGTTCTAATAAGAACCATATCTAAATACGGTAATCGGTTGTTATTTTCTACCTCATATGTGAATTTAATATGTGAGTCGAACCCGTTGAGAGCGTTCCTCACATATTCAATCTTGTCCGCTGGGAGAGCGGTGAACAAATCGTCGACGTATTTTTTAATACATGGAATGTGTACATCGATCTTCGCAAGCACATCATCAAGTAATGTAGTCATTACAAGATCAGCTAAAGCAGGTGACAAGGGATTCCCCATGGCTGCCCCCTCCTTTTGCCGGTAATAGGCCCCACGGAAGGTGAAATAACTGGACGAGATGTTAAACTCAATGAGCTTGATGAAAACATTTTGCTCTTTGATCGTTGTATTTTTCTCGATCAAGTTCCAGTTATTTCTCACCGCTTGTACCACCAAGTCTCTCGGTATGCAAGTGAACAGGCTTACTACATCAAACGATACCAATACATAGTTGGGGGGAAGCGTGACATTGTTAATAAACGTATAGAACTCATATGAGTTGCGTACGTTATATTTCTCGTGGTCTATCGAATGATGCAGAATGCTTGCAAGGTATTTTGAGAGATCATATGTTGGGCAATTTATGCATGACAGTATGACCCTCAGTGGATTGCCGTCTTTATGAATCTTGGGTAATCCATAAATTTAAGGGCAAGTCGCGTTGTATGTAGCCGATTCTTGGTGGGTTGATCAATCATTTTTTGGTCGAACAGTGATTTCACCAGCGTGTTATTTTTCGTTTGAATTTTGTTTGTCCAATCCGCGTCGATCCTTTCGTATGTGTCGATGTCGTCGATAAGGGTTCTCATTTTTGACTCATAATCTTCTCTCTTCATTATAACTGTTTTATTACCCTTATCGGCGGTTACAACACATAAGTCTGGATTTTCTCGGATGAACTTTTTGCTGACGTGAAATGCTTCGATCAAAAAACGATTGATAGTGTCTGGTGGCGATGTATGACCACCGTTCGTTGGCCTGTTCATATGATTTTGAATTTTGTTGATGTACTGATTGCGACAAACCATTTGCAAACTCTCATCTCGTTCGGACTGTAAAATTGATTCCAAGTCCGCGATAATCTTGAAATATGGAATTTTTTGATTATTTTCCAACGGCAAGGCGAACTTGGGACCATAGCCCAAAAGAACCATCGTTTCTAGGGGAATAACAACATCTGTGATGTTTTTAACCCAAGAATCGTTCACTTTGAGTTTGTTTGCTTTTTCAATCTCAACCCTTTTGTAGAGACGTTGAAATTTGCGGCTTGTCGTAGTCTGCAACGATCGACATTTTCTTTGAAAGAATGTTTCCTGGCGCTCGAAGAAATGTGTGTATGTGTTAGAGGGGGATACTTGCGTGATTTTGCTCGTGAGGGTAGCTTTCGTTTTCTCTAGCGTTTTGATTTTGTGAAAACTATCGCTGATTTCGACGTTCAGGATCGTGCGTTTGAAACGGTCCATCGCTTTCTCCAGCTTCCCTCTGTATGGACTGGCATCCTCCAATAACACATTCCATGTATTAAAAAATACGTCGACGATTTGTATACCGTATCCCGTGTGCAGACTGCGATAGCTCATACATTGGTATGACTACACAGCAACTGAAGAACCGTCTTGCCGCGCACCGCTCTCTCATGAAATGCTACGAACAGTATAAAGATTCTAGCACTAAGAGGGAGGGAAGGGAAGATGAGTTTAAAAAGACGGCGTTGATGAAGCATGCGATAGAAGAGAATCACAGTTTCAATATAGCCAACACTAGAATTTTAACTTCGGATGACAGGATTCAAGCATTACAGGTATTAGAAATGTGCTACATCGCATGTGACAGATCCGCAATAAATTATAGAACGGACACGAACAACTTAAGCATCGCTTACTCCGGCACGCTGCGATCTCTCACATGTTGATGCAGACTAGTACAGTCTCTAGCACTCTCTATCTCTGTCTTGCAACATTATTTCTCTCAGTTTTGTCGCAACATTTCCCGACGGCTTTAATCGTGTGTGATGTGTGTTGGAAGATACTGTGTAAGTGTAGCTCATCCGTTTGCATTTTTAAATTTTGAAAAGTCACAAACCAATAATTATTTTACATATTTGACATCCACAGTGAAGTGTAGTTAACCAACAGCAATTTAACACCAATGCACCATATTTTGACGAGAACTTGTTTGTTTTGTTTGTAAGTTGTGTATGTAATAACTTAATGCGTGTGACTAATCTATGTAAATTGTAAACTATTAATCGTAGTTGCCCTGAGGACGAGGAAATATATCCTTGAAACGTCGGCTTTGACATAATAAAACGTGTTTTAAAGTAACCCGTGACCGAAATTGCCATCATCGAACCCGTTACACACTTTTGTAAATCAAATATTTTTAAAGGAATTATTTCAGATATCAATTGAAATGATGATTGAAATGAATTAAACGCAAATCATCATTTGTTTAGTCATAAATGATAAAAAGTAGTCCAATGAACATAGTTCAAACAACTCCAACATCTTCTGCCTTGGCGGCTTCTTTTGAAACAGCAGCGATACGGTTAACAGTTGCTCGGGAACTGTTGTTTTATCATTTATATAAGGTACTTGACATGAAGTCTGTAATCATGTGCAAATCTGTTGGAATTTTGATTCCAAACATTGATTTGAATCTGGTACATTTAAGGAAATCTATCTGGTAACGACAACGAACATTCGACCTGTTTCGAAAGGCCTTACTAATACAAGCAATGTGAGGTTGCTCTTTCTCGAAAGATGCCAGGTACATTTTAAAATCTTCGACGCCGTTAGTGGCTCGGGCTCGAACCAATTTACAACTTTGAGTAACACTTTAGAAATAACTCGAAACTGAAATAAATGATAAAACATTGAATATTAGCATCAGAATATATACTGCTTTTACTACTTGAAAATTTTTGACATCCGCACATATTACGCAAACATGAGTAAATACGGCTATGGAGAGAAACTGAGTAAATATTACTCAGTTCAAACAATCAGTGTTACTCAGTTTTTGACTTTTAGCATAGAAATATAAAACAGAGTAGATGTTACTCAGTTTAGAGTAAAATTGAAGGAGCGTGTTAGGAGAATGACTGGAGAGCGACATTATACTGACGACTTTTCTCTCTTTTCACTCCAACAGCCTCATGCATGAACTGTTCATGAGAGCTCACATACAGCTACAGCTTAAACAAGGCAAAGAAACTGTCTTGTGTTGCGTACGACAGTTCATTCTTGCGCATGTATTTTGTTCTTTCGGACATGACAGCCTAGTTTGCTCAGTGTGACAGTCTGCTGATCGGCTGCGGCTGTCATCGACTCGCATTTTTTCGTTTCTCCTTTTTCACAGGCCGGTGGTATATTGAATACAAAGCAAACCGTTTCCATTGCTGATATTATTCCCCACGTAAGAAAAAACGTGCTTCGCACCATCTCTCTTTCATTCTTCCATCGGCCTTACTGTCGTGTATCATAATCACCTGACATCCCGCTCGGATTCGTGCTGAGGATGTCGGAAGATTATAGGCTGTCATTTACGACAGCTTGGAATTGGCCCTGACACAAGTAAAAGAGATTTTTAAGGCTGTTTGCACCTACGCGAATTCTCATATGAAACTGTCAATTTATGTGTGAAAACAAAAGCAAAAATATTTCCCTCCTTCACTTTCGCAAGTAAAAACCAAACCAATATCAACAGAATCGTCTGGGCCAATAACCAACAGACATAAGGAGATGAAAACTAATCAAATGACACTTTTGACATCGAAAATGTTTTGTTTGATTTTTCGTGTTACCCTTTTTCTGTCTCTCCCTACACTTTTTCTGTCACTGATGACACCCGAAAAAAGCAGAGTGTGCTAAAGGAAGTTACCAACACATTCACACGTATGTGTCAAAACTGGTTTGTTTTGGTTTTCGTTCCAGGTGGTAAAGTGTCAGGTAAATTTTTTCTCAGCACATTTGCGAGATGGACATATGAAATGGAAACGAGACAAAATGACGAATGCGATTATGACCAAAACAAAACGAATTGACAGCTATCTTATTATTACGCATACCAATGCAATGACACTGAAAATGTTTTATTTAAAGCTGCAAAGTATAGCACGGAAAAAGTGTAGTACACCGCGAAAACGAAAACGACATAACAGCCAGTATGGAGTTGCATGTGTGCTGTCGTCAGTTGCTGTCGGACTGTTTACCGAACGTATGGGAAACAGAGAGAGCTGTGCAATACAATGAGAGCCGGATCAGTAAAAAATTTGCTGTCATTGTCTTGCAGTCATTTTCATAACACTGCTCTAGCGTATTTCGAATGTATTGCGCAGCTCCAAACCACTACACTTATAAAGCATCAACCGATGTTCAGAAGGTTGGCATCGTTAAAACAGTGCAACCAGCAATCAATACTGATAAGTTGGATACTGACTCCGTTGAAGAAATTATTGTCTGATCGATTCACTTTCATGAATCAGGTCATTTGAAAACATCATTCAATCATTAACAATAAACAAAAACATGAGATTAGTCCAAAACATTTTGCATTTAATTATGACTCTGGTTTCATTCACATGCATTCGGTACTGCGTTACCGGCACCAGCGTCAATAACTTCCGCGGCAATAAGACTCGCCATTGGCTGTTTCGGTTGCTGACGATTTTTAGGGATGCACGAGCCGTTGATACGCACCGGCTCGCGAAAGTAAGAACGGTTTTTTGAACGCCTCGAAACTGATCGTTCGCCCGAAGCCGAAGTTTACCGAGACATTACGATTTTTGTGTATATGATACATATTCTGATTTTGATCTCTTTCAATGTATTCCTTGTACAACTTTTGCGGTATGCGAATCACGCATTGGTTGTACGAAGTCAGAGCAAATTCTGTACGAATTGAAAGGACACATTGGATGGTTAAAGCTTGAACTTTTGCGTGCACGCAAAAGTTGGAGTGTGCGTAACCAGATCATTTATGAGCGAAATTAGCGCATTTACTGATTAAAATTGGAGCCAGTACAACTCATGTGCGTAGGGCATAACGCATTTGATGCTCTAGCGTATTTTGAATGTATTGCGCAGCTCCAAACCACTACACTTATAAAGCATCAGCCGATGTTCAGAAGGTTGGCATCGTTAAAACAGTGCAACCAGCAATCAATACTGATAAGTTGGGTACTGACTCCATTGAAGAAATTATTGTCTGATCGATTCATTTTCATGTATCAGGTCATTTGAAAACATCATTCAATCATCTACTATATAAAAATGGAATTCCGTAACGCTTGATCTTATCGATGTTATTGCCTCCGTCTCAGTGGTGTACAGTCACCACCATCATTTTAAATCGTTCTAAATCAAAAAATAAGAGGTGACGAGTGGGTTTTTTTTACATGAAAATGTTTGTTAACGTTCAGGAAAGACATTTGGGGAAAAATCAAAAGTATCTGATTACTAAAACGTGCGATTTTATTCACAAAACTACGTAAAACTTGCAAAATTATGACTTTTTATTCTGAATTTGCCTCTAAATCAAAATTTAAAGCGATGACATGTGATTCTTTTTTCATTAAAATGTTTGTTAACGTTCAAGAAAGACATTTTAGGAAAAATAAAAAGTATATGATTACTAAAACTTGAGTTATTATTCACAAAACTACGTGAAACATGCAAATTTATGACTTTTTATGCTGAATTTGCCTCTAAATCAAAATTTAAAGCGATGACATGTGATTTTTTTTACATTGAAATGTTTGTTAACGTTCAGGAAAGACATTTGAAGAAAAGTAACAAGTATCTGTTTACTAAAACTTGAGATTTTATTCACAAAACTACGTAAAACTGGCAAAACTAAGACTTTTTATGCTAAATTTGCCTCTAAATCAAAATTTAAAGCGATGACATGTAATTTTTTACATTGAAATGTTTGTTAACGTTCAGGAAAGACATATAAGGAAAAATAATTAGTATTTGATTACTAAGACTTGAGATATTATTCACAAAACTACGTGAAACATGCAAATTTATGACTTTTTTGCTGAATTTGCCTCTAAATCGAAATTTACAGCGAAGACATGTGATTCTTTTTTCATCAAAATGTTTGTTTATGTTAAAATATAAAATGTACCTATATTTGAAGATGATTTTCTGTATACAGAACAATATTTTCTGTATACAACAATATTGCAGCCTTCTAATAGCGTTCTCGATCAACCAAATTAGTTGAGAAAATTCGTTATCGATATTGTTCTAGCACATTTTGCATGTTGTAGGATAAGAACACCGATACACCGTGCCCCAGAGCTGAGTCGAAACAAATTGCAGTTCAAAAAGATTCTCGACATGATCGGGGATCGAACCCGATATCACAACCGTTTGGGAGCCAATCGACATCGCTAACCACAGAGCCACGAGGACCACATACAGCATACAGAATACAGAATATCACCTAAAAATTTTTTTTTTAAATTTATACGTTTTATACGATTACAAGCAAAATTTTGACTTTTTAGGCGCAATTCGCCTCTGAATCAAAATTTAATGATTTGTTTTTTTTGCAATAAAATATTCGTTGTTTTTTCAACATCTACATTTTTTTTGCAGAATAATCCATGTCTCGAGCATAAACATTTTACATTTCTGATGTTTTCGTAGTTTTGTGAATAGTTACATATTACGGCATTCGATTTACTTTTGTACTTTTGAATTTGAATTTGATTTTTATTAGAGAGCTTTTGACCAGAAGGTCATTCAGCTCTTAACCTTACTGTTTTACTTTTTTACGTTAATCCAAACTAGAACTCTTGGGACATTTAGCTGGAGGAAAGGTTACGATTCATTTGTTTGAATATTAATTAATATATATATATATATATATATATATATATATATATATATATATATATATATATATATATATATATATATATATATATATATATATATATATATATATATATATATATATATATATATATATATATATATATATATATATATATATATATATATATATATATATATATATATATATATATATATATATATATATATATATATATATATATATATATATATATATATATATAATATGTAATCGATTAAGAGGCAGCTTAAGCATAAAAAAACTTATTTGCTACGAAGTTTCGTGGATTAAAAAATGGCGACTTCCGGTTTCAGGAAAATAACCTAAAGTGATATTTGGCCAACAATTTCAATACTTCCGAAAGTGGAACTCCATACGTCATTTTATAGCGATGACACATGTTTTTTTTTTTTCATTAAAATGTTTGTTAACGTTCAGAAAAGACATTTGAAGAAAAATAACAAGTATCTGATTACTAAATTTGAGATATTATTCACAAAACTACGTGAAACATGCAAATTTATGACTTGATGTGATATTTGGCCAACAATTTCAATACTTTCGAAAGTGGAACTCCAGACGTCATTTTGAAATCCAAAATGGTGACTTCCAGTTTCTGTAAATCAGCCCAAAATCACAAAAAAAAAACAATTAAATATGGGTATTTCCGTTTTCCGCGTTCTCAGAATATTGAAGTAGGGTATCGAACGTCTTCGTCAGTGGCAGACTTCCTGAAATCTCGCTCGTACAGAAAAGAGACAATGCGCTTTGCGCTACAAGGCTCGTTTCTCATTCAGTCGTTTTGTGCTGTGCGCCACATGCGAGCGAGAGAACTTGCAATACGTACGAGCCATGTCTAGTCGCATGGAATTTCTTTTGCGACGTACACGAAGATATCTCGTCTCTCAACGTAACGAGCGCGGTGCATGGGCGTTGCGCACACGAGACAGCTTGCGCGCAAATTCTCGTGAGCTCGTCTCGCGAGCTAGTTTCACATATTGCTTTGCGCTGATGGCGCAAGGAAGAAATTGATTTTGCCCAGAGGGATGAAGGCAGGAGATTTTATGTGATTTATTATTTACGGTGTTATAGGAGCTTGCGTCAGAGCACCGTTTGAATAATGAATGGTGTGTAAACTAATTCATTTGTTTATCAATTCATATGTTGATTAATCCGACTTTTGTTAACAATAATGAAGAACGTTTTGTTACCATATTTATATATTATTATTTTCTTTGCGAACGGTATAAAAATGCATGGTATTTTTAACTGAAACAAATATATTAGATGCAGAGTGTTAGTTAGATGTTAGTGTTGGTTAACGTGGAGATGCTGTGAGTTTCTGTCGTCGTTTAAGATGTCATTGACTATTATATAATAGAAACCATTCCAAAAAAAACATATTCAGTTTTGTACCTATAAGATTAGATGTGATTTTTAATTCGAGTACAAGCCTTTCGGGAGTTCAAAATAACAGAACCAATATAATCAATTTTATATTTTTCATTACATGTTGGGGGTAAAGGTGTTGGATAGAATTTTCAAATAAGGTATAGATATTGCAAACCAGATATATGATTCTGAAGCCACATTAACTCTAGTGCGACTATATATACTCGTATTTATAGTAATCTGATCTTTTTTTGCTGTTAGGGGAACATTACCTTGTGCAACGATGTAAACTTTTGTAATAATCTTAGTAATATTATTTATGAAATTTTCCAACTAATGCACCTCCAGAAGGGTCTGAGGGCTCATACTGTATCGAAGACACAAATCTTTGAGTAACTGTGGGAGACGCGTTGCTCGAATCATGTCGCTGATACATGATGCTTTCGATACCGGAGACGAAAATGCAATTCAATGCTACGGTGTTATATTATCTAGTAAATATATGTTTTATAATGTGCAACATGGAATTTATGAATGAATTTCAACATTTCAACGTTCGATTCGTCAAATGCGGAGTGTTAATCCTAGAAAAATGGTCTGCGTCAATTTGAGTCCTGAGTGTTATCATGCCAAATGTCCTATCATCATCGAATATCTACCATTTTTGATTTGGCTGAATCTCAGCACACGTACCTGACTTAACAAACTGAATATTTTTCGCGGGCGGGCAATTTTTTCAGACTCACGAGAATTTTTTAAAAGAACATAAGTATTTTGGTATATGTTTGATTCAAAGCATTGTAGCTCAGAATCCTTCAGTTGTACAAAATAAACTGTCTGAGAATGAATTGCAGGGAACTAATAATGCTTACAAAAAAAAAATACACCGCAATAAAACCTTTTTTGGTCAAAATAAATTATAAACAAACACCTTATCTTAATTGACAAACAGAAATTAAGAGTTAATTTTTTTCTCATTTTCTTTTCGAAGAAATCCGAAGTTAAAACAAAATTTCTGGTTTAAATTTCAGGATAGTGAAATGAAATGTAAATATTTTTATTGAAGGTAAACTTTTATGAAAAAAATCAAATTAAACATTTTGCAAAACATTCATGCTCTCATGATTTTGGGTGGAGGCGGGCATCGCACTTTTTGGACTAAAATGTCTATCTAAATAACTTATTTTGAGAAAAAAAGAACTGAGAAATCCGATTTTGTAAACCTTTCCCGTTCACATGATTTAAAAATACTTTCGGGTTAATTTAAGCAAAATACTTTGTAGACCAATAAAGTGAGTGTAAAATATTGTATTTTGAAGAAAAAAGTTAAATTTGAAATGGTGCTTCAGAGCGTCTTTAAGCACAGCAGGGACTTTTTTATTCATGACTCAAAATTTTATCCCTAATAGTTAACTATTTGAAGTATTTATTAAAAATGATTTGAAAACGGAAGAAAACCAGATGTAATTTTCCAAGAAAAAAATAATGTTTATGATTTTGAGAGGTTTTAGTAAACATTTTCAATCAAAAAATTGGACTAGCTTTTGTTGTCAAAGCATTTGTTTATAAGGTTTAGCAGAATGAACAAAATCTTAGAACATCTTAGAATCGTCGAAACATTACAGAAAAAGTAATCAAACAACAACAAAACAAAATCCTTGAACATTTTGAATTGTTTCGACGATTACAGAAAAAGTTATGGCCGAAAAATTAATTTTGAGGAGTGTTCCTCGTAGAACTCTGCTTCGTCATATCAGACGTACAGTTAGAAGATTACAGTGTTCAGCAATTCTTTTTCTTATATATTTTCCTACAACTTTGCTGAAGAAAGCAATCTGGTATTTTGAAAATTAGAAAAAATAGTTTTTATATCGAACTACTAGGGGGATTGATAAAAAAACGAAAATGCCAAAAGAAAGGCCTTGTTATATGGAATAAACTTGCTGAAGACACTGGGTACATACAATCAATATTTCACAGTCGAATCTAAAACGATCACGGTTTTTCGTGTTTAGACCACTGTGGGTTGCTTTGAAAAAAATTTACTATTTAACTTTATTTTTTGCTAACCAAAATCAAGTGTTCATTAACAATTCACTCTGGCCCAAAAAGTTTAAAAAAAATACACAGTTTGCCAAGTCAAACACGAGTGCAAAGTTCCATTTAAATCGAATAAAATTGACTTTCCCTAACAGAACAGCACAAAATAAGTACTACTTTGAGCCTGGTACACGAGAAAGTCTCACGAGCTCTGACGCACGAGCTGTATCATGTATGTACAGTACAGGCGTTTCGCTCAATTCGTAGTGCGACGAAACATCGCTTGCGCATCGCAATCCGAACCGAAAGAGAAGCGAAAGAGCAACCTGCAAATCGCATGTGACGTTGTCTCGTCTCGTCGCACGTACATGAAAATTCTACGAGCGAGAGAAAGATTTCTCTCGTCGCTTGAGAAAAAAGCACGTGCACAGGAAGCCTGGTCAGTGGTTTTCTTCGGTAGTTTTTCTGCAGCAATCTTTTGCAAAAAGAAGCCGAAGAAAACCACTGACGAAGACGTTCGACACCCTACTTAAAGTGATGATGGAAGTATAAGATGTGAATTATATTTTTGAAGTGAGTTGAGCTAATGCAGCAATGAAATATAAAAAAATCTATCTTTGAAACCTTTGATCCCGAGCATCGCCGGGAACGTTCAACTAGTTAACAATAAACAAAAACATGAGATTAGTCCAAAACATTTTGCATTTAATTATGACTCTTTTTCATTCACATGCATTCGGTTCTGCGTTACTGGCACCAGCATCAATAACTTCCGCGGCAAAAAGGCTCGCCATTGGCTGTTTCGGTTGCTGACGATTTTAAAAGATGCACGAGCCGTTGATTCGCACCGGCTCGCGAAAGTAAGAACGGTTTTTTGAACGCCTCGAAACTGGTCGTTCGCCCGAAGCCGAAGTTTACCGAGACATTACGATTCTTGTGTATATGATACATATTCTGATTTTGATCTCTGTCAATGTATTCCTTGTACAACTTTTGCGTTATGCGTATCACGCATTGGTTGTGCGAAGTCAGAGCAAATTCTGTGCGAATTGAAAGGACACATTGTATGATTAAAGCTTGAACTTTTGCGTGTACCACCAACTCAAATTTACACTTCCGTGCAGGAGAGCATTCTTTCATTTCTTGGATCTTCGATGTTTACCAAACCCATTTTCTGTACACTGACCACGAGTCGACGTACTGTTTCGTGGTATATAGACGATTTATTTTTCATTAAAAATATGCAAAGGCATTACAAGGGGAGTGATATAAGAGTTCAGAGTGCTTACAGAGCCTCAAAATCTGTGCAGGTTTCTGGGTGTACCCATATTACATGTAGTTGGCCTTTTTAAGTCAGTTTTCAGAAACTAAAGGTCGCCAACTTGTAATTAAAATTGGTATTTGAAGTTGATTGCATCATCCCGGTGCAGGAATTACACATATTAGTTGGTATTTTATGCTGGTTTCCAAAAACCATCTCAGAATTCAAAATGGCGTCTGGGGTGGATTTTTGGTGTCTAGATATTATTTCTGTTTCGAGTAGACATTCTACATTGGAATACACCTCATAAACGAAGCGAACAATATCATTAAGATCAACTAAGTTAAGAAGTTCCATTGCGGCTTTCTTCTGTGCCTTTTGTTTAACCCAAATCTGCCCAGAATTGATATGTGAATATTTGACTTTTTTCAATTTCGGATAGCTACTGCGCCCACGTACAAAACTAAACTAACTTGATGTGTTTTTTCTGTCAAGCAGCATATATTGGGATTCATAAAAGTATTGCCAAATAATGGAAATGTCATTGAATTTCATTTTAAGCCGAGAAATGTTCAATTTGTCGAATGATTGGGTTGACTTAGTTAAACAGATCGAAATGGTGTCCGAAATATATTACTTCACGTTTTTATAAATACATTTTGTACAGTACCAATTTGAAAATTTTAAATGATTTACCAAGAACAGTAAGTTAACAAAAATATGTATCGACTTAATATGAGTGCGGTAAGAAAACATGTTTGAAGGTTGAAGGTGTTGCTTTTCTATTAAAATTCATAGTTTCTTGAAGTGAGGATGTGGACTGGATATGCGTTGATTTGCTCTTTAGTGTGAGAGCAGTTGTTTTCGCAGTACAAGATGTATGAACCTCCCCCCGATTCCAGGCATCGAAGTCGTCGCATGTCAAATGATAATACAAGGTTAAGAGCTTTGTATTGTCTCAATATATATATTCCCCCAGAGCACATATTGGGCAACGGCTGCTCTTTAATTTAATAGAACTTCTCCCTTCGCGACGTTTGATTTTGGGGGATTTCAACTCTCATGGCGTAGATTGGAGTTCCCCTTCTAATGATAACTGCTCCTCTTCAATTTATAATTTTTGCGATGACTCCGACATGACTATTTTGAACAACGGTGAAATGACACGTGTCCCGAAACCTTCAGCGCACCCAAGCGCTTTGGATCTATCTTTATGTTCGATGTCACTTCGGTTGGATTGCACATGGAGGGTAATCCTCGATCCCCACGGTAGCGACCATTTGCCTATTCTTATTTCAGTTACTAATGGGTCAACTCGCATGCGACCAATTGATATTCCGTATGACTTCCGTATGACGTATCACACGGAATATCGATTGGAAGTTATACGAGGAAATAATTTTGAAAGCTGCGGAGTCGATTCAATATCACTCACCACTTTAAGAATACAATTGATTCTCGACGCCGCGTGTCAAGCCCAAACGAAAAAATATCCCGGCGTAATAATCAACGTCCGGCCTCCCACTCCGTAGTGGGACGAAGAGTGCTCCGATGTCTCCACGCAATGATTCGACGTGTTGTTGGCCTTTTAAAGGAAAGGTATACCTGGCGACCATATACGGTATTCGGAGTTTGAAAGCTTGGCTAAAGCAAAGAAACGCGGATATTGGCGTCGGTTTGTAAACGAGACGTCAAGGGAGACATCGATGAGGATTTATTGGAATACAGCCCGAAGAATGCGTAGTCGTATAACGGTCAACGAAAGCGAGGAGTCTTCAAGTAGGTGGTTATTTGATTTTGCCAGAAAAGTATGTTCGGACCTTGGGGCAAGACACTATTGCTATATTACGAAGTATTCCCAATATTCAATATTACAAAGTATTTATCGTTGCATTTTTGGGCACCCCTCTCTTTTTATCTTAGCTCATTGACGTTGACTTATCGTTGGAGGGGTGTCAATTGACAGTTAAACGAAAATTATCAAAATATATCAACCAATATCGAGTATTATTATCGAAATATTTTTCGTGAAAACAAAGGTGTCTAGCCCCTACGCTCGGACTCTGTTCCTGAGCAAAATATTGTTCGCTTCTGCTTCTGTTTACGTCGCAGAATCAGCTGCAATCATTATTAAAAAAATGCCCACGGACCATTATTTCATCTTTACGGGCAGTCTTAGTTCCATTGAGGCTCTCCGATCGATGAAAGATGTTATGCACCCTCCGTATTTCCTGGGGAAAATGCGGGAACATCTGAGTGCTTTATCCGAAAAATCTTTTCAGATTACCTTAGGGGTCCCTCCCACTGCTCGATACCAGGCAATGAGAAAGCGGACTCTTTGGCTAAGGTGGGTGCAACAAACGGTGACATTTATGAGAGACCAATTGCCTTTAATGAATTTTTTGCACTTGTACGTCAGTTGGCATAATTCTAGGGCCAAAGGGGAACTGGGAAGGTGGTTACATTCCATTATTCCCAAAATATCGACGAACCCGTGGTTCAAGGGGTTGGATGTGATCGGGATTTCATTTGCGTGATGTCTCGGCTTATGTCCAACCACTATAGATTTGATGCGCATCTCCATCGTGTTGGGCTCGGAGAAAGTGGTATTTGTACCTGTGATAAAGGCTATCACGACATAGAGCATGTTGTTTGGTCATGCCCCGTACAGCGTGATGCCAGATCTAAATTAACAGTTTTCCTTCAGACCGGAGGGAGACAGCCGGCTGTCCCTATTCGTGATATTTTGGCGAGCCGTGACCAATCCTGCATATCCCTTATATACGTTTTCCTCAAATCCATCCATACCCGTCTAGTTCCATTCCCTTCCGTCTACATCCGACCAAACGACAAGAACACTTTAAGACCTCGGATCCCAGCTAGCTGGCATCTCTATCTTATTTGCTTTGTTTCATCGCAGCGAACATCGCAGCGGATCCGCGATTTGCGGGCCCCATTGACAGATGCTATGTTATGCGTATGAAAAGTGGCGGTGATATGCTATCTCGTTTACACATACGCTGAGATGTTAGTCCTCGAAACATGGCGCGATGCCAGCTAGCTGTCGGATCAGCAATCAGTAACTCTAACTATGGCAATGGAAAAACATCGAACAGCAAATCAGTGCTTTTAATAAAAAACATTCTAGTTTTATTTTGGATTTAATTTCAGCTCGTAGTTGGCAGCGAGGATAAAAAATTTGCTTTTAGTTACTAAGATATTTTTGGAAGTGAGACGCCAGATATAATTGGCACCGTTAAACTAGTCCTGTGCGCCGCCACGCCACGCCGCCGCCGCCGCCGATGATTTGGACTCGGCGCGCCGCCGAGGAAATTTTTACCGCGCCGATAGTGATTGTGTATGCTGGATTTTTTCCTGATTATAGAAATACCGCAAATCACAGCCGATAAGGGAACACTCGTATATTAAGTAACGCGGAATTTGGCAATTCTTAATACCCCTTCACTCCGACGTAACGCAATTTTGCATGGTGGCCTCACGCAGTGTAACACTTCGCTAAGTACCTCCCCTGTGTTTACGTATATTAGGCATAGTATGCTAGG
The DNA here is from genome assembly GCF_029784165.1 of Wyeomyia smithii. Lineage (NCBI taxonomy): Eukaryota > Metazoa > Arthropoda > Insecta > Diptera > Culicidae > Wyeomyia > Wyeomyia smithii. The sequence goes on along the minus strand of NC_073696.1, from coordinate 170,365,858 downwards.
CATACAGACGAGAGGCTTAATGAATGTGATGCATAATAGATACGAGGCATACTGGCATATGGCATAACGGACGCAAGGCAGAATGGACGTGAGGCCGAAGGAACGCGAGGCCGAATGGACGCAAGGCCGAATGGACACGAGGCTGAATACGATATTGTATGATCGCATGAGATCCAATTATCAAGACTATGTGTTCCGGATTTGCAACATACATTCCGCATCAGAGTCTATTGAAAAATATGTTGCACCCTTGATGATTGACAAAAAGCGTCATTCAATGAATTCTTTATTTAACTCAGATATTTTTTTCTCTACGTATGTAGTTTAAGCGTGAATATATTCCTAAAGAGTTTAGGTTGGGCATAATATTTTTTCAAATCATGCGGCGCAGACGCATAACCGAGGGCAAGGAAACGTGGCGGCACTAAGCTGCCGTGGTTTCCACAGTCCGTGCCGGCCGCCGACCCGCCGTCGGAAGCGGCGGCCTCTTGCACACCAACGACTGATCTACAGATTTGCTAGGTCTACTCAAACAGAGTTTCTTTCCCTTAGTTAAGTCCGAACGAGCGGAAGCGAGTAACGACATCATTCGCTCGAACAGCGAGTCAGCCGAAGGTCGCGAGTGTATTGCTTTCTAAGTGACATCCTGAAGCGAAATACATGTTATTTAAAGAGGGCTGTGATGATGACTATAATACCGTATTCCACCTCACTTCCCATCGGCCTTGTGTCTATTCGGCCTTGCGTCCATTCGGCCTCGCATCCCTTCGGCTTCGCGTCCATTCGGCCTCGCGTCCAATCGGCCTCGCGTCCATATGCCTCGCGTCCATATGCCTCGTGCCCGTATGCCTGCCATCCATTATGACTAGCGTTCTATGCCTTGCGTCCGTATGCCTTCCGTCTGTATGCCTAACGGGTTGTTTCCTGAGTGTAAATTATATTAATTTGTGGAAATTTGATACGATATTTGACATTAAATATTTAGACTTTAGTCTTTTTTATCGAAAGATATAAAAAATTTCGAAGTCATTATCATAATTTTCACGGGGCCAGTTTGCTTCGAGAATATTTTTTCAGTTATTATAACATAAGTTTATATGTTTATTTTCAATTTTTATGTAAACGTATGAGCAATCCGGGAATGTTAAAAAAAATAAGAAAAAATGATTAGTGGTTTTTCATCTTTTTTTTTTGGTAAAGATTTTAGTTTTCTCTAGAATACTAAGCTTTTTTTTAGATCAATATGCGAGAATTCACTGAAAATCGACTATGTTTTTGCTGAATTTTCCTTACTTTGTTGCTTGAACGTTAAGGCATCGAAAAAAAAAACACTTTCAGCTATTTTCCATTACTATGGTGATATTTGCGGATTTTTCGGTCAGAATGGATCGCTTTCGACCCATCATATTTAAGGGTGATTTTCATAGTAATGACATCACATAGTTCATGTGATTTTGTTGCTTTTTTCAACGCTATTTCGAGCAAACAAAAATTTTCCAGATGGTAATGAAGAATCTGTGGAGTTTAACGAAGAACTCTATTTGAATGAAAAGAGTATCCCATTTTTTCAGTTTTTCTATGGGTAACCTAACAAAATATATGTAAGTTGAAAACGACCCTCTAACGTAAGTTCTATCGAATTTTCCCAAAGTCGGTCTACGGTTAACCAAAATGAACTCATCGACAAACTATCTATATTTTTTTTTCAAAACTGAACGCACACATTATGCGCAATTATAAGTGGTAATTAGTGTCACGCCGATACACGCCGCCGCCGCCGATATAAGCCAACGGCGTCACGCCGGCGCGCCGGTCGCCGCCGAGGTAAAATGTTTTCTACACCGCCGCCGCCGATTATATGGTCGGCGCACAGGTCTACGTTAAACATTAATTTGGATTTGTGCCGTGTCAAATAAATGATAGATGAAGAGAAAAAATGCCTTTTGAAAATAATATTAGTAATAAGATTATTTAGTCCAAAAATACCACATGCATCTTTGATTATCTCTGTTTTTTTTTTTCTATTTTTGCTCAGTTACAGAGAAATGTCCCTCTCACCTGGTCTCGAGGTACGATACTGACCTAACAAGCCAGTCGTCGTAGGTTCGAGTCTCGGCTCGGGAGAGAATGTTAGTGTCAGCAGGATCGTAGCGCTAGCTCCGCAATCGTCATGAACACTTAACAGTTGACTGCGAAATCTGTGTGTAAAAGACAGAAGGTCGAGTTCCGAATCGGAATGTAGCACCGAGGCTTTGCTTTCAAAGAAAAAATAAACGAATAGCAGTGTAGATAAGCCAAACTAGTTTTCGCATACATAACAATTTTCACGCCAAAGCTGTAAAGTTTGGATACTACAATTGTACTATAAATTGTTCAAACGGTAAATGAACCAAGCTTTAAAATTGAATGTTCAACCAAAATAGAAAGCAAATACAAGAATTAACAACAACAACGAAACAATTAATAGTACAAGATAGTATTTTATTTTTTCATATTTACTCGGGAATAAAAATGTTTTTAGAACATACCATCAAATAATAATAATTTGTTCATAGTCTATCAAAGAAATCGATATAAAATTGAAATAACTCACCTTTCTTCTTTATGCGGTTGAATGAAAAACACAAACAGCCATATGTAGAGGGGCAATGTTTTAAACAGAGCTGCAAATCCGAAGCCATTTGTTGGTAACTTCGACGGTTTTTTAAAGTTAACCATTACTGCTGTTAATGGAAAGCTCAAAGCAAAACACCACGCGATATTGAAATTAAGGAACAAATTAATCAAATAGAAATATCTAGACTCGACTCCAAATAAATTTGGACCATGAGAAGAAAATACATTATATAAAATAATATTCAAAGGAGCGAACGTAGTCTTTCCATAAATATAGGAGTCTACTATTAGCATTGGGGCACCAACTATAATTGCGAAAAGAACACTCCACTTGATGAATAACATGAACAATCGTCTTTGAATTAGAATTTCATACAGGAAAGAAATACTTATTAGTGCAGCAAATGGCCAACCTGAAAATAAAATGAATGTAGAAAAAAAAGCTTTCAGATTTTTTTTTAATAGGGGGATTTGTTAGTAGCTTAAGTATTTATGATAAAAATTAGTAAATAATGAGTATGTGTGTCCAATCACAAGTGGTGACTTCTCAACACTGTTAGTAATTTGTAATTTTAATTGTTAGGATTTGTTTGCTTTCGCAATTAGGACTTATCATTCGTAGGGATTTAAACCTACTTGTCAAGAAAGGAAAGTAAACTTACAACTAACTTAAATGCTAACTTATTGGCTATAAAGAGAGCTTATCGTAGCGATTGAGGATTGCAACGATTTTTGTCGAAAATTGTTAATAATTTTATTTGACATAGCTTCTAATGGTTCAACTCCAGTAAGTCTATGTAATTCGAGTGTACCAAACCAAGGAGGACGCTTCAAAATCATTTTCAGAATTTTATTCTAAATCCTTTGGAGCGTTTTCTTCTTTGTTGAACAGCAACTTGACCAGATCGGTACAGCATAAAGCATTGCTGGTCTAAAAATTTGTTTGTAAATCAAAAGTTTGTTCTTTAAACAAAGTTTAGAATTCCTGTTAATGAGAGGATATAAACATCTCGTATATTTGATGCACTTGGCTTGTATACTCTCAATGTGCTCTTTGAAAATAAGTTTTTTATCGTAAATTAGCCCCAAGTACTTAACCTTGTCAGACCAACTTAAAATAACCCCATTCATCTTGACAACGTGATTATTGTTTGGCTTGAGGAAAGAAGCCCTAGGCTTATGAGGAAAAATTATCATTTGATTTTTAGAAGCATTGGGAGAGATTTTCCACTTTTGCAAGTAGGAAGAAAAAATATCTAAACTTTTCTGCAATCGACTGCATATAACACGAAGGCTTTTTACTTTTACGGAAATGCTTGTGTCATCGCAGAACAATGACTTTGTGCATCCTGGAGGCAAATCATGAAGATCTGAAGTGAATATGTTATACAGGACTGGGCCCAAGACAGAACCTTGAGGCACACCTGCTCTGACAGGAAATCTATCAGATTTTGAATTCTGATAGACAACCAGCAGAGTTCGATCAGTAAGATATTTTTTCAAAATTTTGATTAGGAAAATTGGAAAATTAAAAGTTTGCAATTTCGCAATCAAACCTTTATGCCAAACACTGTCGAATGCTTTTTCTATGTCTAAAAGAGCAGCTCCAGTGGAATAACCTTCAGATTTGTTAGCTCGTATCATATTAGTAACTCTGAGCAATTGATGAGTTGTGGAATGCCCATGGCGAAATCCAAACTGTTCATTTGCAAAAATTGAATTTTCGTTGATGTGTGACATCATTCTGTTAAGAATAATTCTCTCAAACAGTTTACTTATTGAAGAAAGCAAACTGATTGGTCGGTAACTAGAAACTTCAGCTGGATTTTTATCCGGCTTTAAAATTGGAGTAATATTTGCATTTTTCCATAATTTGGAAAAATATGCAATTTTGAAGCAGCAATTCAAGCAAGCAAGCAAGCGGATTTTCACTAAAAATTCCATTGTGCTCGCAGGGATATGTTTGATTAGTATATTAAAGATTCCATCGTCACCCGGTGCTTTCATGTTTTTGAAATTTTCAATAATTGATTTAATCTCATTCAAGTTAGTTTCAATTATTTCTGCAGGTAAAAAAATCTGGGAAGAAATTAAATCAAATTGACGTGTGACTTCATTTTCAATTGGACTCACAAAATTCAAATTTGAGTTATGAACAAGCTTAAACTGCTGAGCAAGTCTTTGAGCCTTTTGTTCATTGGATACAAGAAAACGTTCACCATCTTTAAAAACTGGAATAGGCTTGAAGGTTTCTTAAGAATCTTCGACAGCTTCCAAAAGGGTTTTGAATATGGTTTCAATTTTTCAACTTTAGTCTCAAATTTTTGTTTTCTCAGAAGAGTAAATCTATGTTTAATCTCTTTCTGTAAATCTTTATAAATAGTTTTAAAAACAGGGTCACGAGAACGTTGATATTGACGTCTGCGGACATTTTTCAAACGAATTCAAAGAAGTTGAAGATTTTCGTCAATTATTGGTGAATCAAATTTCACTTGAGCCTTTGGAACAGAATAATTCCTGGCATCAACAATTGCACATTTTAATGCTTCCAAAGCGGAATCAATATTCACTTCGTTTTGCAAATCAAGCTCATTATTGAAATTTCTCTCAATATGAGTTTTGTATCTTTCCCAATTAGCCTTGTTATAATTAAAAACAGAGCTCATAAGGTTTAAAACTGATTCATGTGATAAAGAAAAAGTTATTGGAAGATGGTCAGAATCAAAGTCAGCATGTGTGATCAAATCACTACATACGTGACTTTGATCTGTTAGTACCAAATCAATTGTTGAAGGGTTTCTTACAGAAGAAAAGCATGTCGGACTATTCGGAGACAAAATAGAATAGTATCCTGAAGAACAAATTTTATTCAATTAAAATTTTGCCATTGGAATTACTTTGAGAATTATTCCATGAACGATGTTCAGCGTTAAAATCGCCGATTATAAAAAATTTCGAACGATTTCTGGTGAGTTTTTGTAAATCACCTTTAAAATAATTTTTGTGCTCGCGTGTGCATTGAAATGGTAAATATGCTGCGGCAATAAATAAAATCCCAAGTTCAGTTTGAACTTCAATTCCCAAAGTTTCAATAACTTTCGTCTCAAGATGGGGAAGAGCACGATGTTTGATTCGGCGATGAATAACAATTGCAACTCCACCGCCGGAACCCTGAACCCTATCATATCTATGAACCACGTAATTGGGATCATATTTTAATTTCATGTTATGTTTCAAAAATGTTTCAGTAATAATTGCAATATGCACATTATTTACTGTTAAAAAATTAAAAAGCTCATTCTCATTGGCCTTCAATGAGCGAGCATTCCAATTTGAAATTTCGATCGGTTTATTTAAAATCATTGCTAAATTTTAAATTAGAAACAATTTTAATTGTAAAATTGGTACCTATTTGAATGGCTTCAAACATTGATTTTGCCTGCAACATGGCGTTCATGAGATCGAACATTGCCTGTTGCAGAAAAGAAAGTTTACCTGCCGTAATAGGCCCCAGGCAGTTGACATTAGAAAAAATATTTTCGGTAGTAATATTATCTGGGGTAATAGGTGTACAATTATTTTCTAGCGTGTTTTGCTTACCCATATTAACGGTCATTTTCGAACTACCAACATTAGGCGGTAGAATGTTCGAACTACCTGTAACCTATCATATGTTAAACGGGTATACAAAGGAGTAGGTAAACTATGCGTCACTGGTACGCTTGGAGAATTTTGAAAGCTTTCAGATATTTAAAAAGACACTAGCATAATAGAAATACTACATTCTCACATCACAGTACAGAGCACATAAGCCGATCTCTATATGCAGGAGCGGCCAAAATTACCAAAATACAAATTTCATATTCAGGAAGCTTTGAACACATGATTTTGTTGGTTTTGATTTGAAAGTAAAGCAAAAAGCAAAGCCTTAGTCCAACATTCCGATTGGAACTTGACCTTTTGTTCATGTATACACAGACTTTGCACCCAACTGTTTAGTGTATACACTGGTGGAAATATTTATAACGCCACCATTATTTACATCATTATTCTTATTATCTTACTCACACTAGTATACTCAGCCTGATAATGGAAACATTTTGAGCTATTACTGTGTTTGTAAGCATAAAATACTAATTTTGTGTATTAAGAGATAAAAATAGTTATAACGCCGTAATGTTAGTTTCTTAGTTCAGTTCGCTAACATATGTCTGGATTCAACATTATTCAAAATAACTGTTAACCAGGTTAACTGAAGGTTGTAGGATATTGCCTGAGGCAATCTTATTATAAAATAATGTAATTTTCCAGATTTTTAAGGACCATATCTCAAGGAACGGTTTTGACGTAAAACGAGCGGAATAAAATCGATGTTTGAAATGAAGAAGGGTTTTCTATTCCCAAGGTTGCTCGTAGACTTGATAGGCGTAGGAATGTCGTATAAAATGATGTCTGGCTTGGTGCTCAATACGTCACAAGAAAACGAACCACCGGACGGCCATGCTTAATAGTTAGAGACAAACGACAGTTTAGCGTCTTGCTGTTGCATCCAAGTTTATAAACCAGGGTTCATGATAATCAATTGTCTCGATAAGCAAACATCCGAGTGGTTGATTAAGACTGTCCCTACCTTGGTTCCTTGGGATGATGCGAAGCTCGTCGCCGTTGTCGAAAGTAACATTCCAAAGAAAGATATTCTTATCGTTGTCTTTCCAAAAAGCTCCAAATACGAAAACAACACCATTAAAGCGCTTATCGAAAGCCAAAATGATAACTTGAACACCGATGCATGGAGAATCCTGAATCGCTCGTTGATTAACAACCTGCACATTGAGTGGGCACTAACGGTCGACGGTGCTTCGATAATGACGCTAGTTGATCGCGATATGCCCATCAACTATAAATTTGGACAGATATTGTTTAAAATATCTACCAAATCATCAGGTAAATCCAAAACTGTAGTCTCCAACGAAGGGAGGAATGGCAACTTTGGACAGTTTGGTAAAACCGATCGCACAATCCCAGAGGGTAATGCCAAGGGCATCAATGATGCCCAGGTAAACAGACCTCTGGGTCAAACAACATTGGTCCCATTTCTGTCCAGAGTGGTAACTCGTGACCTTCATCTGACTCTGGAAAACCTGTAATCGCTGAAGTTCGATCAAAAAGCCCTGAACCCCGGCCAGGGATACGATCCAATCGAGCACACGCACATTTGGAAACCACTCCAATCAGAGGGAGAATCACACGCCCCTGAAAAATGGTAAACCAAACAAAAAAGTCCAATAAAATAAAATTTATTCAAGTGAACCTACATTACGCCAAAGTAGTAGCAGCGTCTTATGTAGCAGGTTCACTCGAGACAACTTGGACGTGGCTCTTATCCAAGAACCCTGGTCCAACAACAATAGAGATCAAGGAATTTCTACAACAAAATGTAAGCTTCTTTATGATAGTACACAAACTGCTCCCAGAGCAACAATTCTTATACGGGAAAACTTAACATTTATACCCGTTACAAAATTCATCAGTAGAGACGTCGTGGCAATACAAGTGGAGGTTCCAACGACTCGTGGGATAACGGAGATCATCGTTGCCTCTGCGTGTTTTCCTGGAGATAACGCTGAGATACCTCCAAAAGAAGTTGCTGCGCTTGTTCAACACTGCAAACAAAAAAACAAACAGCTCATAATAGGATGTGATGCGAATGCCCACCACGCGGTTTGGGGTAGAAGCAACATCAACGTTAGAGGTGAGTGTTTATTTCAATGTTTAATTTCTCACAACGTAAACATTTGTAATCAAGGTAATGATCCAACATTTGTTACTAGAATTAGACAAGAGGTTCTTGATCTAACACTTTGTAGCGCTAAACTATCTGGAATGATTGTGAACTGGCACGTGTCAGAAGAACAATCATTGTCGGACCACAAACAAATTATGTTCAACTATGTTTCCGGGGAGCTCGTGTCCGAAAAATTCAGAGATCCTAGAAAAACTAATTGGGATAGCTACTATTCCACACTCTCAAACAAGATTTTGCTCTCAGTGGACATCTTTTCCACTGAGCAACTCGAATCTGTTTCCTCATCTTTTCTAACTAATATAATAGATTCCTTCGAAGAAAGTTGCCCGGTGAAACGGAAAACTTCTAGTAAGAACGTATCTTGGTGGAACAATAAACTTGAAAAACTAAGAAAATCGTCAAGGAGGCTTTTCAACAAAGCTAAAACTACCGGAAATTGGACAGAATATAAAAGCTGTCTAACAGAATACAATCGAGAGATTCGAAAATCAAAGAGAAAGGACTGGAAGCGTACATATGAGCAAGTTAAAAACTTGCCAGTTATAGCTAGACTCCATAAAGCTTTCTCTACAGATCACACAAATGGGCTTGGCCGCTTAAAGAACGAAAACGGTCAGTTCACAACAGACTCTCAGGAAACACTTAGTGTCATGATGGATACACACTTCCCAGGCTCGACTCAATTGACTTCCGGAAATGCACAGGACTTCTATATGGCTCAACCTAGGTCAGTTCATGATAAGGTTAAAGCCCAAGAATTAGCCAGTGTAATATTCACGACGTCAAGAGTTGAATGGGCAGTGGATTCCTTAAAGCCCTTTAAATCGCCGGGGCCAGATGGGATTTATCCAGTGCTTTTACAAAAAAAGCAAGGATATTATAGTCCCCTGTCTGGTGAGCATGTTCAGGGCTAGCATGACACTAAGCTACATTCCGAGTAAATGGCGAGAAGTCCGCGTCATATTTATTCCTAAGGCTGGAAAACGTGATAGGACGAGCCCCAAAGCATATAGACCAATCAGTCTAACTTCTGTCATTTTGAAAATGATGGAAAAAATCATTGATCAAATTATCATACTAAAAAAGTAGACCATTAAACAAATTTTAGTTTGCCTATCAAACTGGTAAATCAACTGAAACAGCACTCCACACGCTGGTTTCAAAACTAGAGAAGTCTTTTGAGGCTGAAGAAATCTCACTGACAGCCTTTCTTGATATTGAGGGAGCATTTGACAATGCTTCTCACGAATCTATAAAAATGCTATGAAAAAACGCGGTTTTGACATGTGCATCTTGAATTGGACTATCGCTATGTTATCAAACCGGTTGATAACAGCCAATTTAGGAAGATCAACTTTAACGACAAAGCCAACAAGGGGTTGCCCACAAGGAGGGGTTTCATCTCCCTTATTGTGGTCTCTTGTTGTCGATGATCTTCTTAACAACTTAACGAACCTAGGATACGAAATCATCGGATTCGCTGATGACATTACTATTTTAGTTAGGGGTAAATGCGGATCTACTATTTTCAATAGAATGCAATACGCCTTAAACTACACACTTAAATGGTGTAACCTGGAAGGACTAAGCGTCAATCCTTCTAAAACAGTCATAATCCCATTTACAAGAAATAGAAAGTATAATATTGCAACTCTTAAGTTGGGAGACACACAGTTGGTGCTATCCAAGCGAACCAAGTACCTAGGTGTTATGCTTGACCACAAAACAGATATGCAACTTTGAACAAAAGTCTGCAGCGAATTGGTGCCCAAGCTTTCGCATTCATTTTTTGCTGTTCCATCCTACATTGATTTTACAGTGCATCATTCGAACAGTTCGCTCCAATAGTTTGAACGTGCACCAAAAAATTAATTTTTTTGCTTCAATGACCAGGCAAAAAGTGATCTTGAATAGTTGAATCTATCAAAATCAAGTTAAGACAGGACCGCATTCAAGAGATTTTTAGAGCGGAAATTCAGTGACAATTCACAAACAACGTCAATAGAATAAATAAAACTAAAAACCTTTCAACAATTCAAACATTGTTTAACAAATTTTCTTGGATCGTACACCTCGCGACTGTTGAAACTATTCCAACCTGTTAGTTGATTTACTTAAATATTATCGTTGGACTTGGAAACTAAATTTCTCGACCAACGACAATGTTTTTTTCTCGTACCGTTTTTTATACCTAACATTGCAAGTAATGCATATCAGACGCGCTATACACAGCAATGCTTACATTAGGTACAATGTAAAAAAATGATTGTTGTTAGTCATGATATTCAGCTTTCAAATTGGGCAACAATTAAATTCAATTAAAAAATATATCTACATAGAAATCGTTGCACACATGCGGGTGGTACTGTAGCATTATCATGAAAAGGCACCCTCGCTATACCAGTACCGAGGAGAACAAAGGATTCTCTCGGCGAAAAAGCGGCGAGAGCTCATACAGTCCTTTTATTAAATGAACGGAATATAAGCGTAATAAAATTTCGGGGTAAAATGCGTTCTCTCCACCACTAGATGTCGATACTTAAAATAAAGAGACTTTGTCTCATTTTTGGTTCTTCAGTTGAACAGATGTGGCTTGACCATAAGCTCAACTGGAACGACCATCTAGAGTATGCGATCTCAAAAGCAAACAACGCTCTTTGGGCTTGCAGCAATACATTTGGCAAAAAATGGGGACTCAAGCCGAGGATGATTCACTGGATATACTCGGCAATAGTGAGACCCAGAGTAACTTATGCCTCGCTAGTGTGGTGGCCTTAGATAAACTACAACGTCTGGCATGCTTATCAACAATGGGCAGTGCACCATCCAAAAAAAAGCTCTTTTATATCTTCTACCCTTACATCAGTATGTACAACTTGAAGCCGAAAAAGGTGCTCTTAGGCTAAAACGTGTTAAAACTTTTCAGGAAGGAAATCTAAAGGGACATCTACGAATCCTCAAAGATTTCCAACTGAACACGTTAATAACTATGAATGTGGACTGGATGGACGTTGGAAATAGCTTCAATGTTCCTTTCAAAGTGATTGAAACCAATCGCAGTGAATGGGAAGAAGGAGGTCCCAAATTTCGTCCTGGATCAGTCATATTTTATACAGATGGCTCTAAAATGGGCGAGTCTACAGGCGCTGGGGTCACTGTACCAGAAATCAATATATCAATTCCAATGGGGCAGTGGCCCACAGTTTTTCAAGCGGAAATAAATGCTATTCTAACATGCAGAAGTATTTGCTTGGCTAGGAAATATAGGTATGCTAATATCTGCATTTTCTCAGATAGTCAAGCAGCTCTCAATGCTTTAAAAGCATACACATGTCAGTCGAAGTTGGTATGGGATTGTATTCAATCCCTACGACAACTAACTGTAACAAACGTTGTCAAACTATACTGGGTGCCTGGTCACTCTGGTATAGAAGGAAATGAAAAAGCCGATCTCTTAGCGAGAATTGGTTCTTCAACTGCTTTCGTCGGGCCGGAGCCATTCTGTGGGGTATCTTCATCCTGTTTGAAATCTGAGCTAAGAGGCTGGGAATCAATGATGATTGATGCCAACTGGAAGTCTTACTCCAAAGCAAGGCAATCTAAACTATTCATTACACCATGTAAAAAAATCACACGGAACCTACTCAGTATGAATAAAGCTGATCTGAGTACGTTAACTGGCCTACTTACTGGGCACTGTCCGAGTGAGTATCACCTTAAAAAATTAGGTAAACTGACAGATGACTTATGTCGTTTCTGTAATTCTGAAGTAGAAACCTCGGAACACTTACTGTGCCAATGCAGCGCATTAATTCAGCAAAGACTGCGTATTCTTGGAAAAGGTATCCTCACGCCTAACGAGATATGGTCTGCTGAACCAATGAAGGTAAGAAACTTCATCAAAGAAGTCATACCTTCTTGGGGTGAAATGCAAAGCCTGGGTGCGACTATCACTGATACCCATAGTGATGTCAGTCGACATCCAACAAGTCTCAAAATCCGACCTGAATTTTTAATATTGGAAAGCAGTCGATATACTATAACTTCTTCCGCGCCATACAAAAACACGATTGAATTTCGTCGAGAAACACCAATTCTAAGATGCAGAATGGTTTAGATAGGTTTTCAGCGATGAAAAAGTTTATTCATGATGATTCCGGAGACGAGAGAACCTCGCAACTTCGGAGTAGGTGCCGTAATGTTATAGGGTATCGAACGTCTTCGTCACTGGTTTTCTTCGGCTGCTTTTCTGCAGCAATCTTATAGAGAAACCTGCCGAAGAAAACCACTGACGAAGACGTTCGATACCCTACGTGAAAGTTATGGATGAAAAAGTTATTTTTCAGCAATATGTTGCTATATTTCAAACAGCTGGTAATAGCAAAGAATTTCTAGGGGCCCATAATTTTCCTTTCATGGGTTAACCATCGTGTAGTCCGGGCTTGAATCCTTTCAAGAATGAATGGGAAATTCTATCTGTAAATTTCTTTCCACAGGGCAAGGAATTCGAAACTGCTGAACAGTTGGAAAAACTCTTATTCTAGGTAATCGTTCATAGATTATAGGAAAACAACAACAAAATATTCTTGTTCAGGAGTTTTATGAAAAAGCACTATATTAGAGGTGGCGTTATAATTATTTCCACCAAAAAGGGTATTTTGATTTCTGAGTTCAACTTTTATTATGCAAACATTTTCTCTGATATATTCACTTACAAATACTGTGTTATGCTGTTTCTCATCATTTACCGTATCCAAGATGGAGCACTTTTCCTTTGTCTTCATAAGGTTCTGCAACGGAATTGGCCACTTTGATCCAGTATTTTCTGAATTTCTTCACTGTATCTGCTGCTCTGACATGTTTCCTGAGGTTTGCATTCACCAATGCCCAAAATGTCTAAATGTTTGGAAATTTGGCGGATGCATGTGCTTCTGCAGAAAAATGACCTCTGTCCTTTAACCATTTCTGAGTGGCTTTCGCATAGTGGCAGGATGCCAAATCAGGCCAACACACTACTGATATGTTGACGAATCATGGGCAGCAATCTCTTTTGCAAGCATTCTTTAATTATGTTTCAGTGTTCATAGTCTTGGGGCAAGACACTATTGATATATTACGAAGTATTCCCAATATTCAATATTACAAAGTATTTATCGTTGCATTTTTGGGCACCCCTCTTTTTATATCTAAGCTCATTGACGTTAACTTATCGTTGGAGGGTTGTCATTTGACAGATAAACGATAAATATCAAAATATATCAACCAATATCGAGTATTATTATCGAAATATTTTTCGTGAAAATAAAGGTGTCTAGCCCCTGTTTCATAGTAGCAGTTGTAACGAAAGGCTGAGAAATTCTACCACACTTGCATATTGCTTGCCATATCATAACTTTTTTCCTATTTTTTTCGGTGTGAAGTGCCAACATTTATGTTGAATGGCTCAAGCCTGTATTACACTCTTTGACCAAGCGTCAAATATTTGGCACTTTTTGACAGATAAAAATTTGGTCAAAGAGAATTGTTTGTCACTCTCCAATTTTAACATGGGGCAAACAACAACCATGATGTCAAATAAATTTGACCATCATGTCAGAATGTCAAATATTTGACCATTAGACGAAGAGTGTACTACAGGCTTTATAAAGAGTTGCTCCCATCGATAATGATAAAAAATTTCATGATATTCTACGCAAACTAAAATGATATTGCATGTAATTTTCAAACAAAATCGTGGTGGAAATTTGAATGAGAAAATTATGTACTAAACCTCAAGCATGGCAAGTACTGAGCATCGTCGATGGAAATCCAGAATTTTCTGTGTTTTTTAGTGCGAAGCAGTTTTTTTTAATAGGGGGGATGTTTTGTGATTAATCAATTCAATTATTTACTAATATTTATTCATAATTTATATTGTGTGTTCTGCCACAAAAGGTGACATATCAACACTAGCAGAGCAGTTTTTGTTGTCGGCCGAATGATGCAAGAAAGCTCTTGAAACGACCGACTCTCTTCTTCAGAGCTGTAGTTATGAGTAATGTAACTAACATTGCAATCGGTACAGGGTTCGATTTAGATAGATTACGTTGCTTTGCAATTCTTTTGGTATGCGATCTTTCGTTTGTGTAAACTAACCTCCGATTGTAAACTCATTTCTCATCGTTTGTCTGACGTTCGGGAAATGGCCTTCGCTAGTCGACTCGGTTGTTTACGTGGACCTTTGGTTTGTATGCTACATGTTGTTGTTGATTCGAGTTTCCTCCTACGTTTCTGTGGCTTGATACGAAATCATCGGATTCGCTGATGACATTACTATTTTAGTTAGGGGTAAATGCGGATCTACTATTTTCAATAGAATGCAATACGCCTCAAACTACACACTTAAATGGTGTAACCTGGAAGGACTAAGCGTCAATCCTTCTAAAACAGTCATAATCCCATTTACAAGAAATAGAAAGTATAATATTGCAACTCTTAAGTTGGGAGACACACAGTTGGTGCTATCCAAGCGAACCAAGTACCTAGGTGTTATGCTTGACCACAAAACAGATATGCAACTTTGAACAAAAGTCTGCAGCGAATTGGTGCCCAAGCTTTCGCATTCATTTTTTGCTGTTCCATCCTACATTGATTTTACAGTGCATCATTCGAACAGTTCGCTCCAATAGTTTGAACGTGCACCAAAAAATTAATTTTTTTGCTTCAATGACCAGGCAAAAAGTGATCTTGAATAGTTGAATCTATCAAAATCAAGTTAAGACAGGACCGCATTCAAGAGATTTTTAGAGCGGAAATTCAGTGACAATTCACAATCAACGTCAATAGAATAAATAAAACTAAAAACCTTTCAACAATTCAAACATTGTTTAACAAATTTTCTTGGATCGTACACCTCGCGACTGTTGAAACTATTCCAACCTGTTAGTTGATTTACTTAAATATTATCGTTGGACATGGAAACTAAATTTCTCGACCAACGACAATGTTTTTTTCTCGTACCGTTTTTTATACCTAACATTGCAAGTAATGCATATCAGACGCGCTATACACAGCAATGCTTACATTAGGTACAATGTAAAAAAATGATTGTTGTTAGTCATGATATTCAGCTTTCAAATTGGGCAACAATTAAATTCAATTAAAAAATATATCTACATAGAAATCGTTGCACACATGCGGGTGGTACTGTAGCATTATCATGAAAAGGCACCCTCGCTATACCAGTACCGAGGAGAACAAAGGATTCTCTCGGCGAAAAAGCGGCGAGAGCTCATACAGTCCTTTTATTAAATGAACGGAATATAAGCGTAATAAAATTTCGGGGTAAAATGCGTTCTCTCCACCACTAGATGTCGATACTTAAAATAAAGAGACTTTGTCTCATTTTTGGTTCTTCAGTTGAACAGATGTGGCTTGACCATAAGCTCAACTGGAACGACCATCTAGAGTATGCGATCTCAAAAGCAAACAACGCTCTTTGGGCTTGCAGCAATACATTTGGCAAAAAATGGGGACTCAAGCCGAGGATGATTCACTGGATATACTCGGCAATAGTGAGACCCAGAGTAACTTATGCCTCGCTAGTGTGGTGGACTTAGATAAACTACAACGTCTGGCATGCTTATCAACCATGGGCAGTGCACCATCCAAAAAAAAGCTCTTTTATATCTTCTACCCTTACATCAGTATGTACAACTTGAAGCCGAAAAAGGTGCTCTTAGGCTAAAACGTGTTAAAACTTTTCAGGAAGGAAATCTAAAGGGACATCTACGAATCCTCAAAGATTTCCAACTGAACACGTTAATAACTATGAATGTGGACTGGATGGACGTTGGAAATAGCTTCAATGTTCCTTTCAAAGTGATTGAAACCAATCGCAGTGAATGGGAAGAAGGAGGTCCCAAATTTCGTCCTGGATCAGTCATATTTTATACAGATGGCTCTAAAATGGGCGAGTCTACAGGCGCTGGGGTCACTGTACCAGAAATCAATATATCAATTCCAATGGGGCAGTGGCCCACAGTTTTTCAAGCGGAAATAAATGCTATTCTAACATGCAGAAGTATTTGCTTGGCTAGGAAATATAGGTATGCTAATATCTGCATTTTCTCAGATAGTCAAGCAGCTCTCAATGCTTTAAAAGCATACACATGTCAGTCGAAGTTGGTATGGGATTGTATTCAATCCCTACGACAACTAACTGTAACAAACGTTGTCAAACTATACTGGGTGCCTGGTCACTCTGGTATAGAAGGAAATGAAAAAGCCGATCTCTTAGCGAGAATTGGTTCTTCAACTGCTTTCGTCGGGCCGGAGCCATTCTGTGGGGTATCTTCATCCTGTTTGAAATCTGAGCTAAGAGGCTGGGAATCAATGATGATTGATGCCAACTGGAAGTCTTACTCCAAAGCAAGGCAATCTAAACTATTCATTACACCATGTAAAAAAATCACACGGAACCTACTCAGTATGAATAAAGCTGATCTGAGTACGTTAACTGGCCTACTTACTGGGCACTGTCCGAGTAAGTATCACCTTAAAAAATTAGGTAAACTGACAGATGACTTATGTCGTGACTGTAATTCTGAAATAGAAACCTCGGAACACTTACTGTGCCAATGCAGCGCATTAATTCAGCAAAGACTGCGTATTCTTGGAAAAGGTATCCTCACGCCTAACGAGATATGGTCTGCTGAACCAATGAAGGTAAGAAACTTCATCAAAGAAGTCATACCTTCTTGGGGTGAAATGCAAAGCCTGGGTGCGACTATCACTGATACCCATAGTGATGTCAGTCGACATCCAACAAGTCTCAAAATCCGACCTGAATTTTTAATATTGGAAAGCAGTCGATATACTATAACTTCTTCCGCGCCATACAAAAACACGATTGAATTTCGTCGAGAAACACCAATTCTAAGATGCAGAATGGTTTAGATAGGTTTTCAGCGATGAAAAAGTTTATTCATGATGATTCCGGAGACGAGAGAACCTCGCAACTTCGGAGTAGGTGCCGTAATGTTATAGGGTATCGAACGTCTTCGTCACTGGTTTTCTTCGGCAGCTTTTCTGCAGCAATCTTATAGAGAAACCTGCCGAAGAAAACCACTGACGAAGACGTTCGATACCCTACGTGAAAGTTATGGATGAAAAAGTTATTTTTCAGCAATATGTTGCTATATTTCAAACAGCTGGTAATAGCAAAGAATTTCTAGGGGCCCATAATTTTCCTTTCATGGGTTAACCATCGTGTAGTCCGGGCTTGAATCCTTTCAAGAATGAATGGGAAATTCTATCTGTAAATTTCTTTCCACAGGGCAAGGAATTCGAAACTGCTGAACAGTTGGAAAAACTCTTATTCTAGGTAATCGTTCATAGATTATAGGAAAACAACAACAAAATATTCTTGTTCAGGAGTTTTATGAAAAAGCACTATATTAGAGGTGGCGTTATAATTATTTCCACCAAAAAGGGTATTTTGATTTCTGAGTTCAACTTTTATTATGCAAACATTTTCTCTGATATATTCACTTACAAATACTGTGTTATGCTGTTTCTCATCATTTACCGTATCCAAGATGGAGCACTTTTCCTTTGTCTTCATAAGGTTCTGCAACGGAATTGGCCACTTTGATCCAGTATTTTCTGAATTTCTTCACTGTATCTGCTGCTCTGACATGTTTCCTGAGGTTTGCATTCACCAATGCCCAAAATGTCTAAATGTTTGGAAATTTGGCGGATGCATGTGCTTCTGCAGAAAAATGACCTCTGTCCTTTAACCATTTCTGAGTGGCTTTCGCATAGTGGCAGGATGCCAAATCAGGCCAACACACTACTGATATGTTGACGAATCATGGGCAGCAATCTCTTTTGCAAGCATTCTTTAATTATGTTTCAGTGTTCATAGTCTTGGGGCAAGACACTATTGATATATTACGAAGTATTCCCAATATTCAATATTACAAAGTATTTATCGTTGCATTTTTGGGCACCCCTCTTTTTATATCTAAGCTCATTGACGTTAACTTATCGTTGGAGGGTTGTCATTTGACAGATAAACGATAAATATCAAAATATATCAACCAATATCGAGTATTATTATCGAAATATTTTTCGTGAAAATAAAGGTGTCTAGCCCCTGTTTCATAGTAGCAGTTGTAACGAAAGGCTGAGAAATTCTACCACACTTGCATATTGCTTGCCATATCATAACTTTTTTCCTATTTTTTTCGGTGTGAAGTGCCAACATTTATGTTGAATGGCTCAAGCCTGTATTACACTCTTTGACCAAGCGTCAAATATTTGGCACTTTTTGACAGATAAAAATTTGGTCAAAGAGAATTGTTTGTCACTCTCCAATTTTAACATGGGGCAAACAACAACCATGATGTCAAATAAATTTGACCATCATGTCAGAATGTCAAATATTTGACCATTAGACGAAGAGTGTACTACAGGCTTTATAAAGAGTTGCTCCCATCGATAATGATAAAAAATTTCATGATATTCTACGCAAACTAAAATGATATTGCATGTAATTTTCAAACAAAATCGTGGTGGAAATTTGAATGAGAAAATTATGTACTAAATCTCAAGCATGGCAAGTACTGAGCATCGTCGATGGAAATCCAGAATTTTCTGTGTTTTTTAGTGCGAAGCAGTTTTTTTTAATAGGGGGGATGTTTTGTGATTAATCAATTCAATTATTTACTAATATTTATTCATAATTTATATTGTGTGTTCTGCCACAAAAGGTGACATATCAACACTAGCAGAGCAGTTTTTGTTGTCGGCCGAATGATGCAAGAAAGCTCTTGAAACGACCGACTCTCTTCTTCAGAGCTGTAGTTATGAGTAATGTAACTAACATTGCAATCGGTACAGGGTTCGATTTAGATAGATTACGTTGCTTTGCAATTCTTTTGGTATGCGATCTTTCGTTTGTGTAAACTAACCTCCGATTGTAAACTCATTTCTCATCGTTTGTCTGACGTTCGGGAAATGGCCTTCGCTAGTCGACTCGGTTGTTTACGTGGACCTTTGGTTTGTATGCTACATGTTGTTGTTGATTCGAGTTTCCTCCTACGTTTCTGTGGCTTGATCGGTTGATCATACGTCGCCGGGACGGTTTGTAAACTTTTCTCAATGATGTTGTTCAGCAACGATGTTGATGGATTCGTGCTGAGATTTCGAACACGGTTCATGAAATTAGTGGCCATATTCATTTTCATATGCAGACATTCGTTGTTTTGCTTTCGTCTCGATTAGACGCAAATTGTTTATCTCCGTTTGAGTTCGCAAAATAACAATACACGAGTTATCGTACGGGTGTTTTTTTGTCGATTAGTTCTCGTGCTGCGCAATAACAATAGACTGTTATATATCGGCAGAAACATCTGCACACTGGTAGGGGCAGGCTACCCCGCCAGTGATTCGATACGCAGCTGATATATCAGCAAGAATAATTCTCCCGCACCGCTGTTACCCCGCTAGCAGCACGGACCATCATACGATCGAGCGAGTGGAAGTCAACTACAAGTGGCATCTACAAGGTCGCGTGTAGGACACGGCCACTGTGTCTCAACACGAAGCTGGATCGTCATTGTTTGTTCTGCGGAGACGCTCGATTAATCCTACTATCAGCCGTGAGGTCGTGACTTAGACGTTCGGTGAAGTATTACCTTTAGAATTTTTACTATTATTATCAATATTATTACTATGTTATAATATTATTATTAATATTATTATTGATATTATTATTGTTATTATTAATACTATTACTATAATTATTATTATTATTATTATTATTACTATTGTTATTAGTATTAGTATTACTGTCTTTTTTTTTTATTTGATCCATAGTAGATTGAAAAATTGTTTTTAAAATTTAACATCAACTACTTGAACCCCCCCCCCCCCTCATATTCGAATATTTATCGTTTGTGTGCGGTAGAGCGTAACGCTCCCGCAAAATGGACGACATGCAGGTGCAACTTTTCCTGGAGGTGGAAACAAACGGGGAAGAAATTGAAATTTCTCCCATCAGCACACCCCTACCTTCCCCTGTGCCCTCCCCTTTGCCAAGTCCTGTACCAAGAGTACCGGAAGTACGGGTAAAAGCTTACCCAGATGCCGCTGGCGGTCCCTACGTTGTTTTTTTCCGGCCCATAAAGAAGCCATTGAATATTATCCAAATTGGCAAAGACCTGGCAAAACATTTTTCGGCCGTAACCGAGATTACGAAGGTGAGGCCGAACAAACTGCGAGTTGTCGTGAGTAGCTTGAAGCAAGCAAACGAAATTGCTGGCTACGAGCTCTTCACGAGAGAGTATCGCGTGTACAGCCCTGCCAAGGATGTAGAAATCGACGGTGTGGTTACCGAGGGGAATCTCACTGTCGATGACATTTTGCGTCATGGAGTTGGCTGCTTTAAAAACCCCTTGATGCAAAGTGTAAAGATACTGGATTGCAAGCAATTGCATTCAGTATCCATCGAAGAAGGGAAGAAGAAATTCCTCCCTTCGGATTCCTTCCGAGTAACATTCGCCGGATCCGCGCTGCCGAACTACGTCCGCTTGGACAGGGTTCGTCTACCTGTACGCCTGTTCGTACCGCGGGTCATGCATTGCCAAAACTGTAAGCAGTTAGGTCACACAGCCACCTACTGCTGCAACAAGGCACGCTGTAGCAAGTGCGGAGGCAATCATGCTGAGAACGCTTGCAGTGGGGATACTGAAAAGTGTCTTTATTGCGAGGGAACTCGGCATGACCTTCCGGCATGTCCCGCGTACAAACAGCGCGAGGAAAAAATTAAGCGTTCCCTTAAGGAACGATCAAAGCGCTCTTTTGCAGAAATGCTTAAGAGGGCTGAGCCACCCTCGACAGGAAACATCTTTTCCTTTTTGCCAACCGATGAGGGTACATCTGACGATCCCGTCGAAGGGTGTTCCTATGCCTTGCCAGAGGGATCTAGGAAGAGGAGAATGCTCAACTCTCCTAATCTTTCTCGTAAAGGTCGTAAGATAACCCCTAGCGGAATGACCAATAAGACAACACAAAAAGGAAGCGGTGAAGAAAAACCGAAGCAAGTACCCCCCGGTTTTAATTTCAAATCAAACCAGGAGTACCCACCGCTTCCTGGGGCACCAAAAACCCCTCGGGCACCCATTTCTCGATCAGAAGACATAAAAGAAACAGGGTTCATAAAATTCTCTGATATTGTGGACTGGATATTTAAAACATTCAACATACCAGATCCCCTTCAAAACATTCTTCTTGCCCTTCTCCCAACAGTGAAAACCTTTTTGAAGCAACTCACAGCAACTTGGCCCCTCATTTCAGCTATCGTATCTTTCGATGACTAATTCGTTGAAAGAGGTTAGGAATTTTGTCACTGTGTTACAGTGGAACTGCAGAAGTATCATCCCCAAATTTGATTTATTTTCACATTTGATAAACACATACAATTGTGATGCGTTCGCGCTTTGTGAAACTTTTCTCAATTCAAATGACCAACTTAATTTCCACGATTTTAACATCATTCGTCGAGATCGAGACTCACACGGTGGAGGGGTACTTTTAGGGATCAAAAAGTGCTATTCTTTTTTCAGAATTGACCTCCCCTCGATCTCGAATATTGAAGTTGTTGCCATTCAAACGAATATGAATGGAAAAGACCTTTGCCTTGTTTCGTTATATATTCCCCCATCCGCGCGGATTGAACAGAAGCAACTCCTTGATATAGCAGAATTGCTTCCCGCACCTTTTTTGATTTTGGGAGATTTTAACTCTCACTGTTCGCTATGGGGGTCGCTGTACGACGACAACCGATCTTCTTTAATCTGTAACTTGATCGACGACTTCAATATGACAGTTTTGAATACTGGGGAAGCGACACGCGTACCTAATCCTCCGGCACGTGAAAGCGTGCTTGACCTATCCCTCTGCTCGACATCACTAGCGTTAGATTGCCAGTGGAAAGTAATCAACGATCCCCACGGTAGTGATCATCTTCCAATCGTTATATCAATTGCTAATGGTTCAACTCCCCCGAACCCAATCAATATTTCCTACGACCTTACACGTAATATTGATTGGAAGCGTTATGAGTCTATTATAGCGGAATCTATCGAGACTCACGAGGAACTTCCTCCGGAGGAAGAATACGCGTTCTTAGCTGGCTTGATAATCGACGCCGCGACGCAAGCTCAGACGAAACCGATACCCGGGGTAACGATTAGACAACGCCCTCCCAACAAATGGTGGGACAAAGAGTGCTCTGAGCTGTACGCGCGAAGGTCCGCGGCGTATAAGGACTACCGGGAGTACGGCACTGTCAACCTACTACGAAAGTACGAGGCACTGGGCAGGCAGATGAAGAGCTTAGTAAAGGCGAAAAAACGCGGGTACTGGCGGCGGTTCGTAAACGCGTTGTCGAGGGAAACAGCGATGAGCACTCTTTGGGATACCGCCAGGCGCATGCGGAACCGTGACGTTTCGAATGAGAGTGAGGAGTATTCAGATCGCTGGATACTCGATTTTGCCAAAAAGGTCTGTCCGGACTCTGTACCGGAACAGAAAACCTTTCGCGACGCGTTTATAGTAACTACGGAAGAGCCTCCATTTTCGATGTTGGAATTTTCAATGGCTCTCCTGTCGTGCAACAATAAGGCTCCAGGGTTAGATAGAATAAAATTCAACCTGTTGAAGAATCTACCCGACTCTGCAAAAAGACGCTTGTTGGACTTGTTCAACAAGTTTCTTGAGCTAAATATTGTTCCGCATGACTGGAGGGAGGTAAAAGTCATTGCTATTCGGAAACCCGGGAAACCTGCCTCTGATCACAATTCATATAGGCCGATTGCAATGCTCTCTTGCCTCCGGAAATTAATGGAGAAAATGATCCTCTTACGGTTAGACAAATGGGTCGAAACAAACGGTTTACTTTCAGATACTCAATTTGGCTTTCGCCGGGGCAAAGGGACGAACGATTGCCTAGCGTTGCTTTCTACTGAAATTCAACTCGCATTTGCTCGAAAAGAGCAAATGGCTTCTGCGTTCTTGGATATTAAGGGGGCTTTTGACTCTGTCTCTGTAGAAGTTTTAAGCGCGAAACTTCATTCGCAGGGACTTTCACTAAATTTGAATAACTTTTTGCTCAATCTGTTGTCAGAAAAGCATATGTATTTCTCACATGGCGATTCGACAACTTCCCGAATTAGTTACATGGGCCTTCCCCAGGGCTCATGTTTAAGTCCTCTCTTATATAATTTTTACGTCAATGACATCGATGAATGTCTTGCAAATTCATGCACGCTAAGGCAACTTGCAGACGATAGCGTTGTATCCATTACTGGTAGCGAGGCTAGCGATCTGCAAGGACCATTGCAAGATACCTTAGACAATTTGTCTGAATGGGCTCTTAAGCTGGGTATCGAATTCTCTCCGGAGAAAACTGAGTTGGTCGTTTTTTCTAGGAAGCATAACCCAGCTCAGCTGCAGCTCCTACTAACGGGTAAAACGATCTCTCAGGTTTTAGTCGCTAAATATCTCGGGGTCTGGTTCGACTCTAAATGCACCTGGGCTTGTCATATTAGGTATCTGACACGAAAATGCCAACAGAGGATTAATTTTCTTCGTACGATTACCGGAACCTGGTGGGGAGCCCACCCAGGAGACCTTCTAAGGCTTTACCAAACAACGATATTGTCAGTTCTTGAGTACGGCTGTTTCTGCTTCCGCTCCGCCGCGAACACGCACATTATAAAATTAGAGAGAATACAATATCGTTGTTTGCGTATTGCCTTGGGTTGCATGCAGTCGACCCATACGATGAGTCTTGAAGTGTTAGCGGGTATTCTTCCGTTGAAACATCGTTTTTGGAATCTCTCTTACCGGTTGCTAATTCGATGCACAGTTAGGAACCCATTAGTAATTGAAAATTTCGAGAGGTTGGTCGACCTTCAATTTCAATCCAGATTTATGACTTTATATTTTGACTATATGGCTCAAGATATTAATCCTTCTTCATACGATTCCTCCAATGTCGCACTTTTAGATACTTCTAATAATGCTATATTTTTCGACACCACCATGAAACAAGACATTTCTGGTATCCCGGATCAATTGCGACCCCAAGAGATCCCTAAGATTTTTTCGAATAAGTTCAAACATGTTAGTTATGATAAAAGGTTTTACACTGACGGATCTAATCTAGATGAGTCCACTGGCTTCGGTGTTTTCCACGAAAATTTTACCGCCTCCTACAAACTCGATGCTCCTGCTTCCGTGTACGTCGCAGAACTTGCTGCTATTCAGTACTCTCTTGGAATCATCGAAACCCTACCCACAGACCACTACTTCATCTTCACAGACAGTCTCAGTGCCATTGAGGCTCTGCGATCGATGAAGCCTGTGAAGCACACCCCGTATTTCC
Organism: Wyeomyia smithii; assembly: GCF_029784165.1. Lineage (NCBI taxonomy): Eukaryota > Metazoa > Arthropoda > Insecta > Diptera > Culicidae > Wyeomyia > Wyeomyia smithii. The sequence goes on along the minus strand of NC_073696.1, from coordinate 170,341,001 downwards.
TGGGGAAAATACGGTGGTTTTTAAGTGCTTTAACAGATAAAAATTACCGGGTTACCTTAGCGTGGGTCCCTTCTCATTGCTCGATTCCGGGTAACGAAAAGGCTGACTCTTTAGCTAAGGTGGGTGCTATTGATGGCGATATTTATGAAAGACCAATTGCTTATGATGAATTTTATAGCATTTTGCGTCAGAGAACACTCAACAGTTGGCAATCATCATGGAACTCAGATGAACTGGGACGGTGGCTACATTCCATTTTTCCTAAGGTATCGACGAAAGCATGGTTCAAGGGGTTGGATGTAGGTCGGGACTTCATTCGCGTGATGTCTAGACTTATGTCCAATCACTACACGTTAAACACGCATCTCTTTCGTATAGGGCTTGTAGACAGTAATCACTGCGTTTGTGGCGATGGCTACCATGACATCGAGCATGTTGTTTGGTCGTGTACCGAATACTGTGGTGTTAGGTCCGAGCTTATAGATTCCCTTCGGGCCCGAGGAAAACAACCGAACGTACCCGTTAGAGACATTCTGGGAAGCGGTGATCTCCAGTACATGACACAGTTATACTGCTTTCTGAAAAACGCTGACATTAAAATTTAAAATTTTCTTTGTCTATTTGTCAGATTAAGGATACAAATATGCTATGCTGAAGACACGGAAACGAAGAGCCCGCAACTATGCTTACACAAATATTTTGAACCCACAACAAACAAGAATACAATTGCTCTACCAGTTGAAAAACAAAGTTCCAAAATAGTTTTAAGTCAAAATTGTATCTCCCCTCCTCTCACCTTAAATCCCCACTAGCTCGTAGTCGGCCGCGAGAATAAAGAAAAGGCCTCCCTCTTTTCCCTGCTAACGTAGAATTAAAACGAATTGTACTTGGCTCAGTAAAACAGAAAATGTATCGTGCCGTGTCAAATAAACTAATTTAAAACTCATTTTCATATGCATTGGATGACTGGATAGGAAATCCAAGAAACGACCAGACGAAATAGGTTTACAGTACCATTCTGTTTCAATGTATTGGTCTAGCTGTCGTGCCTAAACCATGTCCAAATATGATATGCGGTTGTCCTTCTCTTTATCGTGTGTAAATTGTATGTACGTGTTGTACTTATTAAAATTCATCAATGTTTCATCTACAGACGGTGTTATAAATAGATACGCAAAGAGTGAGGTCGAAAACTCCAAGTGAACCGTCAAATCGAGGCTTCAAGTGTGCAAAATGAACAAACTCATCCGTGCTACTTATCGTGCAGAATGTGTGTTGCAATCAGTATAAATGCTGTGAATCCCGTGCAATTATGGTTTCAACAAAAAATGTGTTCGTCATGCTCATTTTATGAGTGATGCATTGAAAATTAAATAACTGTATGAACAAGCATTGAAACTCAGTAATATATCCTTACAAAGTTTCGAAATTTCATTACACTTCCTAGTGCGAATGAAAAGTCATGCTTAAATAAATGTGGTTGCCAGAATTGTTAAAAATAGAATATTAGCAGAGGGTTGCCATTTTTACTGCTTTTCTCTTTGCGTATCTCTTTATAAGACAGTCTCTAATTTCATCCACCTTGTCCCCCGATACTGCTAAAATTAGATCGTCTACGTAATTTTTGATTAGCTGTACGAGAGAGTTAATCTTCGATAAACCATTTTTCCGAAGAACTTCCATGATCAGATCGGCGATAGTGGGAGATAAAGGGTTGCCCATCGCGGTACCCAAATTTTTTTGGCAGTAGTTGCCACGGTGAGAGAAGTAACTACACCCAATACAAAATATCGTTATCTCTGAGAACAAGTCGAGGTTAGTAACGTATGAGGAAAAACATCCGAAAAAACTTTCAATTCCAAATTAAAATCTCGGGCAACTTATTTTTTCCGAACTAAAGTTCTATTTTTAACAACGGTTTTACCCGTTAACACGCAAGTTCATTAAGCAGACAGTATGTGAAGTAGGGAGAGCGAAAAATAAGTGAACTGGAAATATGATACAAATTTGGAAAAATATACCGCATCCCGACGGGACATGAACCCGCAATCTCCCTGTCTCTGGCATGGTGTTTTGACCAATTAAACAACGGGGGACGGTGGTACTGTTCCACAATCTATATCGTATCACATTCCACTGCCGTATTATTTTATTGCTCATCCCTAACTACACACAATGCTGTGTAAGCGTTATTTATACTGACTGAAAGGAATGTCTCATCACACACAGAAGAGTCAGCTGATGCTGATAACTCTTATAAACCTGTGTGATCGAGACCTCAGTCAGTCTGCGTCGTGCATGCAAGTGCGACACAACAACGGATATTCGCAATAAACCCGATATTGCCTTGCAGCAAATCCGCTAAATTTGCATTAGCATAGTGTGACAATGCAACGTCTGGCCAAAACACTACTTTGTCATTTTTATGATACTTATATTCTAAGTTTTAAACCCATTTCATGCAGATACTTTTCCACCGTTTTTGGATCAATCTGATATTTATTGCCCAGCTCACGATATGATTTCACCGACCGACCAGGCGTTTCCGCTCTCAATTTCGCTCGAACTTTGCTCTCTTGCAAAGTGCATTTTTGTCAGGAACCAGATCATTTTTTTGAATATATTCCCATTCTCGAAGAGTTTGACAATACTGTATATAAATGTTTTTTTTTTATATCCAAGAGCTTTAAAATAGTGGAACACTTCACTTTTAGATTTTGCTTTATTTCGCTCACAAATATTGAAAATCAATGTACGACGGTCTTCATCCGACAACGCCTTTTTCTCAACTAAGCGTCACTTCACAGAATCGACTGGTCGTGTTATCAGTTAAATTTAAGAGGATCTTCATTTTGTGAAAAAGGATTTTTCGATTTGTGCAGCACTTCGGAATCGTAGACCAATTTAAAAGTTGTTCGAATTTCCTCACACGTTATGTGTATTTGTTCGATATATTCCCAAAATCCTAAAATCGTATAAACTACCAAGTAACGAGGAATGCACGTAAACAGACAGACGTCAAACAGTTCTAATGTGTTTTCATCTGGTTCGTCAAACTGTGTTAATGTACTCACAGAATATAAACGAATCCGTGATTCTGTAGCTGTTGTTGATCGACGCTTGAATAATGCTACCAAAATATATGGATAGCATGTACATTGGTTTAATGATGTTAGGAACAACGAGTCTAAGCGGCAGTTTCGCCTTGTGTGCTTTTGGAAGGCCATATATTCGTGGACATTAGAACGAGCGCGCGAGGCCGGTACGAGATGCTGTCACCGATGAGACCAAGAAATAGTAGCCTATCGATGAATTGTTCTTCCCCTGAAAGCCTTCGGATGAATCCCTCTTGACGAGTTTATAGGTTTGGTATCAGACAGCAACTCGAGCGTCGTCGTAGTCCTTTTTATACTTGACAACGGTTTATTTACCTTTATCGGATCCAGTGATGATATCGTCTGGATGGTCCTTGGTAAATCGCCTGGTTATTTTGTTAGCACGGGTCAGAAAACAAGAAGGTTGGTCCTGCTTACTGTTGGCATTAATGTTGTTTATATAGTTCTGCATTATGTTAGTGATTACGCAACAATTGATCTGTCCGGGGTGGACCAACCACATTCGCCAGATCGGCGATGGTATGGTAGAAGGGTAACTGATTCAATAACGTGTAAGGTAGCGCAAATCTTGGTCCAAGGTTGAGCATGATCTCGGTTTCACGCGGTAGGGCGACGGTGATGGAATTATGGATGGCTTTGACGTTAAGTTTTGTCAAATTGGTATTTGAATGAAGAGCAACGTTTGCGACAATTTGTTCATATTTTCGTTTAGTTGCGCTCTGCTTGCTAGCTAGATAAGACCCGTAGAAGCTCTTTGCTTTAATAGTAAATTCTGCACTACGTCCATGAGCAGTGAACATGTTATGCAATTCTCGCGTAACTTTTCAAAAGGACCTAAGTAACATTCAGAGACTTTCTTTGTTTACTTTCTCTTTGAATAATTACTTAGTAATTTTTTTTTACTTTTTCATGAATCTTTTTTTATAGTAAGCTAGGCAATGTTGTAATCATTTGATTTGTGGCAAGAAGTCATTGGAACTTTTATAAAAAGAGTGTAATTAGCGAATCAAAATGAGAGAGGAGTGAATCTCTCATTGTTATTTAGGTTCTTTTGAAAAGTAAAGAATTCTTCAACATAATGAGCTGCTCTTGTACCAGAATCTTTAATCTCGCGACATATCTGCTTAATTGCAATGTTTACCAGAAACTTTTTAAAATGATCGATATATTTCTGTAGTTCTCGGACAAAAGGACTGTTGCATTTGAGTAGTGAATAGCACCTGAAACTGTTAGTGATGCGAATAGGAGTTACACCTATGTGTCTGCATCTGACGAGAAAGCTCTTTCTGCTCTTCATGTCATCTCTCTTGCAGCATTCGGCCGACAACAAAAACCGCTTCGCACTAGACAACAGGAAAATAATGTGCTTGTTACATATAGAATTTTATTCGCGATCTTTGTGCAACATGATTTGACTCAAACATAATGGACACACTAGCGACATTACTTATCTTACCAACCAATACAGTACTTGTGTGCTTTTCTCGGGCCCGTAGTCCCAGATTGCCCTACAACCTTGAAAAAAAAAAAATACATACACTACGCAACGCGTGATCAAGTCTTACCTATGAGTGATGAAATGACAATGCTCAAAATTGCCAACTTAAATTTTTTGTTCCACCATGCAAACAGGAATACCATAGTCATGTACATTGAGAACGTGCTGAAACGATTTTACCAAAATTATATACTTTTCTATGGATCTCTAATTTTTTGTACTTTTGCTAAACTTCTAGTATTTTTTTCTATTTTTAACCATTAGCGTTAACTAGTATTAATTACCTTGGGAGTAATGCAGTGCTAGAGATATACATCCCTGGACTAACTATTTGAAGTATTACCCATATGATGCTCGGACATATTCCAAAATAATCACGAATTGCGCTGAAAATAATGACTTTGTGAATATTAATTACTGCTTAAAAAAGTAAGTTTTTTTGTTGTTTATTTTTCACGGTTGTTCCTTTGGTTTGTCTTGCTTTGTAAACTTTATCGGGACCTGGTAGCATAACATGATATGCAAAGTTTGTTTTACAAACTGTGCTTTGCAAGTATTTTTGTACTGAAGGGCAGTATAGATCGAAAAGAGATCGAGAGGAAATCGAAACTTTGGTGCTACATTCCGCTAATGGAACTTGACTTTCTGACTCCGCGGCCAATTGTTTCTTAGGGTTCATTGAATTTTGAGAGGGTTCTGTCAACATCTGTTCAAGTTGGCGCGAAATCATTCTATAGTGAGATTTTTCTCTCGAAAAAATATCATTATGAAGGGATTCGATTGTACATTCTATAAAAGTAGGCTGACCAGACGTACCGTTTTGAACGGGACAGTACCGTTTTTTCGACTATTTTTAACCGTCCCGTCTTTTTGCCATTTTGTACCGTTTTCGGATATTCCTTGAAAAAATCTTAAATAGAGCTTTGAATTGAAATTTTCCTAAATGGAAAATAAGTTTCCAAGCAGCCAGGATTTTTCTAATATTACTGAGTTTAGTGCATTCCTAACAGTAGCGCACCACTGGAAGGACATCCGGACCTCTTCTATCGCGAACTGATGAAAAAGTCGCGCTTGAAAGTTGAGACCATGATAATTGTTAGTCAAAATCTCGATCATCATGTGACAAGTTTCAGGAACTCATTGCTCAAAATCACACTCTTCAGGATCGGGCAAGTTCATCAAAGCAATGAATATATGTTTGTATGCTTTGGTAGGTAAAAATTTTCAAAAATTATTTTAACATGTGTCCCGTTTTTTGAACCCATTTGTCCCGTTTTTATCCCGAGAAAATCTGGTCAGCCTATATAAAAGCTTACTACTTGAAAAACATTGAAAGTGTTTAAATGGCAATCAAAGAATCTAACCACAGCAGATGCTTGGAATTGGCTCTGTAATTCTCGCACCGAACAATATTAAGAGTCCAAATTAAACAATTTTGCAAAACAAAAAGATCATTCTGAGGTGGGAAAATTAAAAATTGCAGAATAAGGACATAAACATTATTTATTATCAAAATTATTGAATGGATATGTATTGATTAACATCACTTTGATCAGAATTTAACTAGTACAACTAAGCATACCAACTGTATGGATTTTTTTTCCGGATGGTTTAGGTTTCCAGGAGTGATGTCCGGATTTTTCAAACTATTTGGAAAACATTCTAGAATTAGTTATCAACTTTTTGATCGGATTCGAATGCACCCAACCGGATTTACTGCATCTCAAGAAAGGTTCAACAAAAAAGATGAATAAACTGGAATAATGTTAAAAAAAACTGTATAAAACTGGACCTCCAATATGATAGAAACAAAAGTAACATGAGAGAATTTGATAAGTCAAAGCTTATTTATGCGCTTTAAATTCTGCCTGAGATGGGTTTTCTTTAAATTTCATTTAATCGAGTTTCTATTTTACACTTGGAAATTTATACTGCAGTGTTATATGCTATCCAGCGCCTACAATCAGTTAATATATAGTATTCTTGCTCCAGGTCACAATTATAAATATTTGATAATCTCGCGCCTAAATCCCTATTCGATTATAGATTTTACAGACTTTTAAATAGATTTATCCGTTATTGGTCACTTAACTTCTACATTGTTTTAATGCTGTTTTTAAACTCTATGTCATGTCATGTTGCTATCAATTTGGCTGAGTTTCGTGCGAACAGAAGATAGACAGAGAGAGATCAATGGAATACTCATTTACTCCCCCTTAAATAATTTTTTGACATAAATCAATCTGCAATTTTTACTTAATAAAAAAATTCAAAATAGAAAAGTAATGGGAAACTTTAGCTGAAAAAATGGGAAATCTGGATCAAACTGGCAAAAATATACAAAAACTGGATGATTTTGTGATTCAACTCTTTGACTGGCTCACTCAAAAAAACTGGAAGAATCCAGTTTAAACTGGAACATTGGCATCTCTGATTGTAGTCTAGAAACAGGTTACTTTATTGTTTTTTAAATTCTGTTCTATTCAAACTTTGAAGATAATAGGTAACGCTTGACATAAATAAGTAATAAGGTTGAGTTTTGGAGAAATGGTCCGCATTTTTTTCATTCGGAAGTTAGTATGCTTAGGTATAACATAGTCCCGATTCCAGTAAAAACAGTGAATCTGGACAAATCCTGTTGATCAAACATAATAATAGGGGTGAACATGCATATTATCTGGTGCTATTGGTTGTGACCAGATAGTTGAAGCGTCTTGTAAAAAACTAAAATAATCGGTTCAGTAGTTTTAGTGTTATATACAGTTGACAAATTTAGTGTTTTGCGGGTAACATAATTTTTTTCTCATTGTGTTTTGACAGATGAAGTCTGCTCAATTTTCTTTGAAATTTAATAAAAAAACCAGACGTTTTGGAAAAAAATCAATGGAAGATAGTAAGTTGATTAAAAAAACATCTTACCTGAATAAAGTAGTTTCGAAAAGAGCACATATAATTGCCAACATAGAACGAGTCATATAAAACAACTCCACACTACTAGCTACCATAACGTGTTTTGTAATCCAAGCGGGAATTGCATGAAGTATTAGATATAAATACGAACGCAGACCGTATTCCGGACTGTATTCCCAGGTTTGAAGCCCTATAGGCAGAAAAAGAAAAATCTAAGTTAAAATCTGATCTAAATGTTAGTATTAAAAGTTTTTGTAAAATTTTTAACAAAAGTCAATCGTAAATATTTATAAATTTTAAGATAGATTGGAGAAGAGAGAACAGTATAGCATATTTAATCGCCCGTGCTTTATGCCTTATTCAGACTGCGCCGCATATCGCCAGATGATATCGGATATCACTTCAGGTGTTTACACCACAGTCAGATGATATGGTTTGACATGAGCAAAATCATTTCAAATCGCCTGGAAATACGCGAGAATTTAATCGACCATTTTTGATTTGAATGAAACTTTGCACACGTATTTGGCTCAGCAAACTGAGCATTTTTCACAGGTGGAGAGATTTTTTACACCCATGAGTTACATTCTAAAAGGGCGTATGCCTTTCGGCATAGGTTTTATTCGAAGCATTGTAGCCCAGAAACCGTTGGTTGTATAGAAAAACTGTCTGAGAATGAGTTGTAGCGAATCAAAAATGCACCATAAAAAAAATATACACTGTACAAAAAGAAAAAATTCTGACCAAAAGAAATTAAAAATAAACATTAAATTTCAATTTAAAAAAAAAGAGTTGAATTTTTTTTTTATTTTTTTTCAAAGAAACTTGACGTTAATACGCAACTTTAAAAAAAAAAAGTCCAGGATGGCGAAATGAAAAATAATTTTTTTATGGTAGATTAATTTTTTTATGAAAATTCTAATTTAAACATTTTTCAAAATATTTGTATTCTGATGATTTTAAAAGATGCAGAGAGTCATTTTGAATCAAAAAGCTCTTGGTAGTAAACATTCTAAAGGCATTGGTTTTCGAGTTATTTCTAATTTAAGCTCGAAAAATTATAATTATTTAGGAAAATACACGTTTTTCCTAATTTGTCCATGGTTCTCCAGCAAAAACCATACGTTCATTGGAATGCTTGATCAAAAATAAACAATTCATTCTTTGACAACAAAACAATTGGGCGAACGGTTCTCAAGAAAAGAGTTAAATGTTCTAAGTGATATAAATATATGTAAGAATCAAATATTTATTATCGAGTTTTATTATCTTAGGAACATATTTTTTTATGACATAGATACTTTACAGAACTAGTTTCACCTTATATTTTATATACATCATAAGTAAATGATTCGTCATCTTTTGAAAACAGCTTCGTTTGTATCTTATTTTCTGAAATCGTAACAAAAGAGTAATAATTTTGTGTGGCAGCTATTATTATAGATTTTTTGAAAATATTGCTTATTCTGTTACTCCTTGTTCATATTTCTCATATGATACCCAACTAAATGACATTTTTGATGAATTGTTATTACTTTTCTGATTAGACCAATCATACAATTCTTTTGCGCTTGTAATGGGATGTTCATGTTCTTTAGCTAAACTTGCATTTCCTGCATTCGTTTTAATATGCCACCAATTGCATCGCATGGGCGTTTAACATGAGAAGTCGCAAAAAAATGCCACTCTGAATCGACGTTATATTTTGTTTTGAACTTGCAAAGACTTGCAAAGTTTTTTTCTGTTTTTAGATTGTGAGGCAGCTCCATCAGACATTAATATCGCTTTTTTCAACTCTATTGTTGTTTTCAAAAAACTCATTAATTTGGCAATGAACACCTGAACCGCAACAGTATCATGATGGAGTACTTTCGATATTATGATGAAGCTGATATTCTTAAGTGTTCCAGATTCTGAATAGTAAACAACGAAGGGATAAATGGTGGCTTGACTATTATTCCAATAACTACACGAATCACAAATTGATAAAGACGTATTAAAATGAGCTTAACTGTTTAATATTTTTAATTTTGCAATAACGTTTTCGTTTAATTTGCATAAGCTTGATGAGCACCGATGATCAGGAAAGGGTTTACAGCATTTGGGCTTGGTGTATTCCATTTTCACTTTATTCATCTTCACAAAATGCAAACTGTTACTAACACTTCTGGAGAAGTGCAATCGTATTTATATACGAAAACAGATATTATAGGTAACCCAGTAGTTATTGGTTGCGTACTTTACAAACAGTTATTATTAGTAAACTAGTCGGTAGTGTTGCACGACAAACATATTTTATAAATAACTTTTTGATTCAAAATGACTCTCTGCATCTTTTAAAATCATCAGAAAACAAACATTGTGAAAAATGTTTAAATTAGAATTTTTATGAAAAAATTAATCTATCATAAAAAAATTATTTTTCATTTCTCTATCCTGGACTTTTTTTAAAAAGTTGCGTATTAACGTCAAGCTTCTTAAAAATAAATAAAAATCAACTCTTTTTTTTTAAATTGAAATTTAATGTTTATTTTTAATTTTTTTTTGTCAAAAAAATTTTTTTTTGTACAGTGTATATTTTTTTATGGTGCACTTTTAATTCCCTACAACTCATTTTCAGACAATTTTTCTATACAACCAACGGTTTCTGGGCTACAATGCTTCTAATAAGACCTATGCCAAAAGGCATACGCCCTTTTAAAATGTAACTCATGGGTGTAAAAAATCTCTCCACCTGTGAAAAATGCTCAGTTTGCTAAGCCAAATACGTGTGCAAAGTTTCATTCAAATCAAAAATGGTCGATATTCGACCATAGGTCATTTGGCGCGATCTTGCTCACATTTGCTTTAGGAATTGAAAAGAGAAGAAAACAAAAACAGGTCAAAGCAAAAACAAGACAACAAGAGAAATGCAATTAGAATAGAGATGCCAGCTAATTGGCTCACGCCAACGCGAACTCTTATATGCAATTGTCGAAGTGAGCGGGATGAAAAACGCAAGAGTATTTCCTTCCTTCTTACTTGCATGCAACGCGAATTGCAAAATTTGTAAGGTTGCGTCAAATGTCTTTTGGTCGGGTTGCCAACTGCTGCAAATCTGGTTTTTATTGGTTTTCGAATATGATATCCGCGATATCATGTAGCCGAGGTGATATCCGATGACAGCTCGATTGTATGGGATATCGAGTTGTATGGATATGGCCTCGATAGCACGAATCGCCTGATATCAGGGATATGCGGTGTAGTGTGAACGGGGTATTACCCGTGATTGATCAAACTAGTTATATAGAGAACTCTACTCTGGATGATTGAAAAATAATTAATTTTCTTGATTTGTTTTCGGAGGTTCAGAGTATGGTGAAGTATTCGGGTATTTTGGCTATTGTTAAAAATATATTTGAAGATGTATTTGCATGTCGTGGCTGCAAATACAGTTAGTATTACGCTGTTGGCAGCGTTTTTTCGAAATCATGTCGTTTTTCAACTAAACTGGTGGTAAGTTTTTCTCAGCATCTACTGAATCGATTTGGCTGAAATTTTGTTTGAGCATGTAAAAATGTATCTAACTTATTACTAGGGACAGTGGTAAATCGCGATTTCGCGGAAGCCGCGAAATCCAGCATCGGCCGCTAAATTGTCAAAAAACCGCGAAATGCCGCGAAAACCAACAACACGGATAAATCTAAAGATCAATAGGCACCTCGATGGCAACGGAACACCTTTTCCTACGCAACCAATAAGATGCCCATAATTCAAAAATTGGCTAATATGCCATTTTTACCAAAATCGAGAAAACAGTTTCTCGTGATGGTACACACCCTAAACAAGGTCCCTACGGAAGCCGATTGTCAAAAAATGCATTTGGGAAGGCAGCAAACGTGAAACAATTTTGGCTAATATCCAATATCCAATATGAACCTGTGGCATGTTCACGAACCAGTGTATTATTACTGAACTGTGTTTCTTCTAACTTTCGAACGTGTGTTGTAGCTTGGTGGTTACTGGCGACAGGTGAGCGATCGTAAGGCCCTTGCATCAAATTTGACTTTTTCACGAAGAATATTTGATTCTACATAAATTTATTTGTTGTACTGCGAAACCCAACGATCAAAACGTGTGACTGTTTCCTACTGTCATAAATCTTTACATTTAATAAAATGATATTTAGCTCTTTGATTAGGAGTAATATTAATAAAAAGAAGATTCAGATTTCATTTTGGATTTGATGAGAAAAAATAGGAAGGTGGATTGTGAGATTACCATGAATAATATTTTCGTTATATTAATATATTGCTGCACGTAACAATTGTCTCGTCGTCCTTTTCATCCTCACTTGTGCTTCCGTGTTGTTTTATTAAATTTAAAACCATTTTCATCTCCAACGAGTACGATATAATTCACATCGTATGGATATTAGCCAAATTGCACACCGTTTTGTCAACTGACCTTTCGTTTATAATTGAAAAAACGGCTACTGTGTTAAAAATACGTGGCGGATGGAATTTTTCTATAGATTTCTCTGTTTCAACTCAACGGCAAGGTTCCAGCATATATGAAGGGTGATATACTCAATAAAAAAGTTGTCATGAACAGTCAAAATATGTTGTACCAACAAAAAACTTTCAAATGCGTTTTTCTCGATTTGATACCTATGGCATATTAGCCAATTTTTGAATTATGGGCAGCACTGCTCTCTTACAACGAGATTTTTCCAGCCTGGATTGAATTGTTTTCGGATGATCCTATTTGAGCAAAGATTCTGGCGACTTGGGACCTGCATGATAGAATTCCCGAATGTGCAAAATCGAAGTTGCATGATATACCTACTTAGTTCAAGTTACATGCATTTTTGCATTTTAATAATTTTGGTAAGTATTCGAAACGCGTACGGTTTTTTGAACTTTACCGGTTGGCAAATAAATATTTATCGATTCCTGGAAACTCGATAGATGTGAGTCAGAATAACTGAAATAATACGTGCCTGCTGACACCCAAATATGATTGAAGACAATTTGACACAGTAGTCCGTACTGCAAAGAAATCATGAATCGTTCTGTTAAATTACCGTATATTCAATTAAATAAAACAGTTTTTTCATTATTTTTACCAAAAAATGCACATTATTTGGCGTTTTCTAAGGAACTGGTTGCCGCGAAATTACCGCGAATTTTTAATATTTTCTATTTTGCCACCCGCGAATGTTCAACTTTTTTGCCGCGAATTACCACTGTCTCTACTTATTACATAGCCGTTTTTCGATATCTGAATTTTACAATTTTTTATGATTTTCTAAAAGCATTTTTTTTACTAAAATTGCCGCCATTTCGGAAATTTTTAGAATTTTCAGAAACGGCTATGTAACAAGTTAGATGATCCATTTTTACATGCTCGAACGAAATTTCAGCCAAATCGGTTCGGTAGATACTGAGAAAAACTTATCACCAGTTCGGTACTAATTTAGAGAGAACATCCTCGTTCGCAGCTGCAAACAGCGTAATACTCACTATATTTGCATTCACGATATGTAAAATACATCTTTAAATATACCTCAATGAAAAGCCAAAACACCCGAACACTTCACTTTACGTTAAATGTCCGAAAAAAATCACGAAAATCCATCATTTTTCGACCTTCAGAGTAGGGTCCCCCCTTAAACTGCACACAGAATTTTCAAAATTTACTTGGCAAAGAGCATTATAGAGGTCTGTTAGATAGGCTGACCAGACGTACCGTTTTGAACGGGACAGTACCGTTTTTTCGACTATTTTTAACCGTCCCGTCTTTTTGCCATTTTGTACCGTTTTCGGATACTCCTTGAAAAAATCTTAAATAGAGCTTTGAATTGAAATTTTCCTAAATGGAAAATAAGTTTCCAAGCAGCTAGGATTTTTCTAATATTACTGAGATTAGTGCATTCCTGACAGTACCGCACCACTGGAAGGACATCCGGACCTCTTCTATCGTGAACTGATGAAAAAGTCGCGCGTGAAAGTTGAGACCATAATAATTATTAGTCAAAATCTCGATCATCATGTGACAAGTTTCAGAAACTCATAGCTTAAAATCACACTCTTCAGGATCGGGCAAGTTCGTCAAAGCAATGAATATATGTTTGTTTGCTTTGGTAGGTAAAAATTTCCAAAAATTATTTTAACATGTGTCCCGTTTTTTGAACCCATTTGTCCCGTTTTTATCCCGAGAAAATCTGGTCAGCCTAATGTTAGATTACATTTGTTTGATATTCTTCACCAAAACTATCGATTACATAACTGATCAATAAAAGTAAGTTTGTGCATTAAGGCATTTATGAAGAAATCTTAATTGCTAAACTGCAACAGTTTGTTGACAATGTAAAAAAATAGGCTAATCCGTAAAGTAAACGGAACGAGATATTTTTTTAAGATGGTCGTTCTTAGGGCTGCCACGGCCGATTAGGGAAAACTTGGAATATCATTGTAGGGAAATAGTCGCTCTAAGTTTTGGTAAAGGTACCACCCCGCTAGACCCCTATCCGTTTTCGTGAGACGCAAATATGTCTGTGTTTTTTTCTAATTTTTCAAACAGATTTAGAAATTTTCATACGTATAAATTACTTTATGTATCAAATAATGTCAGGTAGATGAAATATGCTATGTGAAAGTGAATTTTGCAGTTTCCAGATTCTTTCAGTACCAAATCACAAAGCCACGTATTTTCATAGAAATTCAGCATTTAACATAATCATCCTTCAAGTCTCCATTTTTTGAATAATTCTCCTGAATCCATACGCGATGAAATATTTATTTTGGCATGTGCAGATTTTGAGCGAACCCAACAAAAAAGTGAGTTTGTGCTAGTCATTTAAATCACGTTATTAAAAAAATCTATTTTGACTGAAGGGTCCTGTCCGATCGGATTTTGAACCGAGCCCTACCCGGTCCGATGTCGAACACTACTCCTCACATAGGAGACGGCCCAGATCAGAGTAAAACGGACTACAACACTCTCATCGTACGCGCCCTTTGGCTCCCAAAGTTGATACAATTTTGCGGCTTCAACTTGAAGGATTCCTCAGCTACTAACCCTAGCAATTTTCAAAGAAGGCATTAGAAGTTGAAATTGTAGTATCGGTATACAAGAAAAATGAACATTTGACTCATCTAAACTAGCTCACATATCTTTCTTATTTTTAATGAATATAATGCAAGTCAAGCTATTTTTATTTCTATTTCAAATAGTAAATGTGGAGTTGACGATTCAAACCAGAAATTTCTGCTGGACTAATTTTTTCGAAAATTACTAATTAAATTAAATTAAATTCCTAATTAACTATTTCCCCAGTTAGTACATTTTTCAATAGACAACCACACATTTACTGCTTGAGATAGCATGTTACAAGTTTTTGCTGCTGCTTGCTTTAGCAGAGTCAGCCGCACGGCTAGCCACTAATTGCCTAGGTTAAAAAATAGGCACAAAACAACCACACGCACTCTACACCCCCGGACAACTCACTTAAGCAAGCATTTGACAGGCAATGAATGACTCACGGTTCGTTTCTGTCGATCTTGTCCGCCGCTGCATCACACGGACGTCATGCCGAGTCCTTGTCCGCCAGGTAGGGCTCGCTGGCTGAATAGGCCCCGCCGATTTGACTCCCCTACCGGAGCTCTGTCATACGCGCACGCTTACGTAACTGCTTGTCCGGATCACTGCAGTTCCGGTACGTATCCACATCGATCGAAACTTGCAACTCCTATCGGTGGAAGCACTGGTTCACTCTTTTACGAGACGATTCGCGATTTAAATGTAACTCACTTGTCGCACTCTGGTCGCTTTGAAAACTCGCGCCAGTTCCGGAACGTGAGGGCAAACGGACCGCGATTCTTGTGCTAACGGACGCAACAACGATCGGCCAGTGCACTTGCTCCCTCTTGGGCGAGAAGATCCGCGATTCCAAACATGGCTCGCTGCCAACGAAGCAATTCCTCACAACTGCCTGTCAATGGCCGTCTTTTCTAAACACGCGCGACTCACCAGCACTTTTCTGTGCTTCCGCCCGCCACGAAGACCAAACCAGAAGAGAGCGAATTTTTGCGTTCCTCGCTTCACGAAAGTTCCGCTATTTTTTACTGTCATTATTGCTGTCATCGTTGTTTGCGTTCCCCTTTCATCGAGTGTCCGTTGTGGCAGAGTTAATGGAAATGTGGTTTTTGGCCGTATTGCTAGATGCCATTCGCAAATGACGTATAGTCTAACATTTAATTTATCTTATACTTTAGTTTGGTTCATAAAGTAATGTAATGAGCTACCATAATTCTTAAACGTAACAAGGAATAAATCTAGCTTGTTTGTTAACCGCTAATTTTACAGATCTTTGGAGACTCGTGACAACCGGTATTTTTTTTCACACGAATTATGGAATGTTTGCCACTTTTCTCCTAGAATTCCCAAAAAAATTGGCTCACGTAGAGAAGAGGCACCCGCTATTGCGCAATCGTCACGCTAAACATGAAGAATACGTTCAATAGTGCCTGTAGGGACTCTAGAGCAACAATGGTTTCGCTCGTACCTGACCGGCGGAGTTGTGTGTGTCAGTCTTGGGTCGTCACATTCTGAGCCATTTACAACTTCTTCTGGAGTGCCGCAAGGAAGCAATCTGGGTCCACTTTTATTTTCACTATTTATTAACGGCGTTGATACTATTTTACTGTGATGTACACGGCTATTTTTCGCAGACGATGTGATAATCTTTTTGATTATAGTCTGCCTTGGAGACTGTCTGGAACTACAAAAGTTGCTTGATACTTTCAGTGATTGAAGCAATGGTAATCTTGTCTCCCTGTGTGTAGAAAAATGTAATGTAATTACCGTCAGCACTTGGTGCCCGTTCAACAAGGTCTGGATTAATCGCATGGAAGTTGTCCAGAAAAAAATTCGTGCGTATGGCACTAAGGCGTTTTTCTTGGCATGATGCTACTAGGCTGCCTCCCTATGTGCACCGCTGCATGTTATTGAGGATTGAGACGTTGGAGAGAAGGAGATCTAACGCACAAATTACACTGGTCAACACAGGTGCTTTCCAATAGCTCAAACCGAAAAAAATGGAAGTTTATAGTTATTTAACCATTCCTGTGAGTTTTGGTGTCTCTAGCCACTAACTTTTTTAAAGACTTAACTGAGACAACGTTGGAGCGGCGAACCCGGCGAGCAATTACTATGCGAACTCTCACGTAAGTTGACGCGTTTAGTTTTTATTTTCCGGTTTCAGCTTTTGGAATGCACTTTTTTCCATTTTGTCGACCAGTGTTATCTTCGTTGCAAAAGTACTAACAAATGACATTGATTCGCCAGCTATTCTCGCGGAATTGAATCTTAACGCTCCGAAAAGCAATCTACGGAGACGTCAACTCCTGAACAGACTTCCTGTGCACGCGCTTTTTTTTCAAGCGACGAGAGAAATCTTTCTCTCGCTCGTAGAATTTCCATGTACGTGCGACGAGACGAGACACGTCACATGCAATTTGCAGGTTGCTCTTTCGCTTCTCTTTCAGTTCGGATTGCGATGCGCAAGGCGATGTTTCATCGCACTACGAACTGAGCGAGACACCCGTACTGTACATACCTGATACAGCTCGTGCGCTACAGCTCGTGAGACTTTCTCGTGTACACAGAATTCCTATACACGCGCTTTTAGTCAAGCGAGGAGAGGTTTCTTTTCTTTTTTTTTTGGTAAGAGACTGCGACGCACCAGACGATGTCTCGTCGCTTTACGAACTGAGCGAGACGCCCGTACTGTACCTTAGTGAACCTGTATATTAGAGAAATGACAAAGCACTCACCGTTAAGGAAACTGTCAACATCAAAACGGGTGAGCTGTATAATTTTGCATTGCCGTTATCCGTTTTGATGTTGACAGTTGCTTTAACGGTGAGTGTCTCTGCGTCTCTCTGGTGTATAGGCTGCCTACTGTACCCACATACGATATATGCCGTCAGACCCTTCTGAAGGTGTATTAATCGGAAGAATTCACAAAACTGTATTACTACTATCAGATTATCACGAACCTTCAGAACCTGATTTGCAATATCTATGCACTAAGGTCGCTTTTTACTCGTTTTTTTAAGCGGATTCCGGAATTTACGCGGTATTTTTTTTTTGTGCGGATTTCTGTTCCTCTTCACTCGGATTGCAGAATTTACGCAGGTTTTCACGCGGATTCCGGAATTTACGCGGTTTTTTTACGCGGCATGTATCCCCCGCGTAAAAAGCGACTTTAGTGTACTCAATTCGAAAATCTATCCATCATCAACATGTACTAGAAAATATAAACAATTTTAATGGTTTTACTATTTTTAACTCCCGAAAAACTTATGTTGTAATTTCAAACCACATTTTTTATCCTTAGGACTACAAAACAGAATATGATTTTCAATCCAATGAATTCTATCATATGATAGTGAATGACATCTAAACCGACGATAGAAACACTTCTATTAACCAACGTAACACTCTGCATCCGGTGAAAAGAAAAATATAACTCATTTTCGTACCGTCAACATAATAAGTATAGTAACAAAACGTTCTTAATTCATGTTAACAAAAGTCGGATGAAATAATCATTGAATTTTGAATTGATAAATAAATGAACTAGGTTATATCATTGATAATTCTAACGGTGTTTTGATGCATGCTGTTATAACACCGTAAATAAAAAAAACACAAAATCCCCTGCCTATATTCTTCTGCGCAAAATCAATTTCCTTCTCGCACCATTAGCGCAAAGCAACATGCGAGGCAAGCTCGCGAGACGAGCTCACGAGATTTTGCACGCAAGCTGTCTCAAGTACGCGTCGCCCATGCACCGCACTCGTTAAGTTGAGAGACGAGGTATCTTCGTGTACGTCGCAAAAAAATTCCCATGGGACGAGACATGGCTCGTACGAATGGTAAGTTTTCTCGCTCGCACGTTGCACACAGCACGAAGCGACTGAATCAGAACGAGACTTGTAGCGCAAAGCACACTGTCTCTTCTTTGTTCGCGCGAGATTTCAGGAAGTCTGCTTCTGAACTTGGAGGCAAGTCGGTACGGCCAGTATGATGCGATTATGTTGATGTCAACGAGGTCCAATGAGGTTGCAGAGGTTGTTCGACTTCAACGAACCCATCCACGCTTTTTGCGTCGCCTGAGAATTCGCTGATAATATTCTATTATAAATCACCTCTAGTTGTTAATTTTATTCATTAAGACAAAACATTGTCAGATGGAATTTTTAAATATAACGTATAACCAAGGTTGCATATTTAATTTTGAGGTGTCAATTCCATTAAATTGGCCCCGTGCGGATAATGCGCTCCACAAGTACAATTTTAAAACATGATGTACGACAAACTTGCAGTCCTTAATTAAAGCTACGAGTTTGTCGAAGAAAGTAGTGCCCTAACTCTTATGCCTAAAGTGTGAGAACCCATATTCAGCGGGGTATTCAGCCAAAATTCGCGGTGAATATAATAATATTCACCGCGAATATTGACTGAATAATGCACTGTATGGGGCTCTCACACTACAGGTATAGGAGTCAGAGCATTGAACTATTCGACAAACTTGTAATATTACTTAGGAACTACAAGTTTGTCGTACATTATTTCTCAAAATTGTACTTGTGGAGCGAGCTATCGGTACGTGGCGAAACAGCATCCAAAAATATAATATGCAACCTTGCATATAACAACATAATAATTGATGATCAGTGCACAATGGTCCAGAAACCAAATTTAGGGGGAAATTTGGGTCTAGGACTCTATAGTGATATTTTAAAGAAAAAAATTCTTCTACAAAGTTGTTACATATGATAAAGCGTTTATTGAAAAATTGTCAAAAATTGGGGTGACCCAAATTTTCGATGAAATCAAGTATCTACCTTTTTTTATCTTTATAGATAAAAGAATAAGTTGTTCTACTTGTTATAGCTCCGATCATTTTAAGTAACTTAGTGAAAAAAGTTTTTCTTTATCTTTGAAAACAACTAATTTATATTGAAAAACACATTTTGCTCTTTAACTTTTGAATTCAAATTTTCACCTTGAAACTGTCTTTGGACGACTTCTGGGGCTTTCTAAGAGAAACAATTTGCAATGCTGACATCGTGAATATCTCAATTCTGCTCAAAGTTATTAATGTTTTTCATCGAAAAACATGCGTTTTTCATTTGTTTGTCATTCTTTTTGGGGCAAACATAGAAAATACCTCTAGGTTTCAATTTAATTTTGTTTTTTTTTTTTAAATAATTGGCTCCGTAAAACATAAATATGTATTGTGCCGTGTCAAATAAATGCTATTTGAGTGGAAAAAAAATAATTACTTCTAGTTTTGGGTAAAAATACCCAAAAAAAAATTCTTTGTGCTTTTATATTCATAAAATATATATAAAATTATTTAAATTTTAGTCATGTTTTTTAATTGAATTTACTCAGATTTAAAAATAACATATTTCTTAATCTGAATTAATCAGTGTGCTTTATATTCATTATATATAAAATTATTGAAATTTTTGTCATGTTTTTAAATTAAATTTACTCAAATTTAAAAAATAACATATTTCTAAAAACAAATCCATTTGTAGAGTCAAATGTGCCCTTCAAATTAGGACCAAAAGATATTTTGTATGTTTGCCTCGAAAAGAACGACAAACAAATGAAAAACGCATATTTTTCGATGAAAAACATTAATAACTTTTAGTAGAGTTGAGATATTCATGATGTCAGCATTGCAAATTGTTTCCCTTAAAAAGCCCCAAAAGTCGTTCAAAGACATTTTTAAGGTGAAAATTGAAATAAAAACCTAAATTAATCCACCTAGCGGTCAGACCCAGCCTTTCTCATTCAAACTTTTAGTTGTAAAAATAGAACGCTTCAATCCAATAAATGTATATTCACTCTTAAGGTTCTAAAATATTGATGTTGCAATCTTTACATATAAAAATGCAGTCCGGTCTGTCTGTCTGTCTGTCTGTTTGATCCATATAGGCTCGAAACTACCGAACCGATCGACGTGAAAATTTTCATGTAGGAGTTTTTGGTGTCGATAAAGGTTCCTATGATAGTTTGAGACCCCTCCCTCTTCTGGAAGGATGGGGTCCCATACAAATGAAACATAAATTTCTGCACAACTCAAGAACAAACCAAGCATATTGAACCGGATTTTGCATGTGGATGTTTTGAGAGGTAACAAATATGTCCATAATAGTTGAACGCCCCTCCCTTTTCTGAAAAGGAGGGGTTCCATACAAATGAAACACAAATTTCTGCACATCTCGAGAACTAACCGGGTAAAGGGAACCAAGTTTAGCATGTGAAGGTTTTTAGGGGTAACACATATGTCCATAATGGTTCGACACCCCTCCCTTTTCTGGAAGGGAGGGGTTCCATACACATGAAACACACACTTCTGCACATCTCGAGAGCTAACCAACTAAATGGAACCAAATTTTGCAAGTGAATATTTTTAGAGGTAACAAATATGTTTTATAATCGACCTCAGGCAACATTTTGGATTGCAACTTCCGGTTTCTGGAAAACAGCCAAAAATGGCCGATTTCCACCCAATATAACAATATCCGGATCTAGAATGATACACAGGAGCTAAAATCGACCACAGATACCATTTTGAATTCTAAGATGGCGATTTTCTGTATTGGGTGTTATTCGATCATTTTCGGCTGTTTCCCACGAACATATGCTTCAGAAGAGGGAGGGGCGTCGAACCATCATGGACATATTTGTTACCTTTGAAAACATTCAACCAGAATGACGCTCAGAGGCCAGAAATTATTTTTGAAATCCAAGATGGCGACTTTCGGTTTGTGAAAAACAGCCCAAAATAACCAAATACCACCCAATATGAGTATCTCTGGAACCAGAATGGTGCAATGAGCTAATAATTGGCCTCAGGCACCATTTTAAATTGCTAAATGGCAACTTCTAGAAAACAGTCAAAAATGACCGAATAATACTCAATATAGATATTTCCGTATTCGAGATGATGCATAGAAACCAAACATTGACCCTGGACACCATTTTGAATTTAAAGACGATCACTTTTAGTTTGGGAAAAACAACCAAAATAAAATCTAGATTTATAGCGTTACGTAATTTGTGTACGACGCCTAAGGCAACTGTCACACCAAAACGATTAACGGCAATGCAAAATTATACAGCTCGCCCGGTTCAATGTTGACAGTTGCTTTGACTTGACATCGCCCTGTATGGGTAACAGCTTACCCGAAACCAGTCGGTTAAAAAGGTAATTTTTACATTGTAAGAACCATAAGTATTTGTGTCCTGTTTAATATATACCTTTTTTAAAAATCTGTTATATTACACGTTGAAGTTGACAATATGTACTACTACAGTCCTCCAGTATTATGGGCCAACCAGTATTATGGGCTAGCCTACACTTTGAATTGGTTTCTAACGTATGTCATTAGCTTTTAATAGCCAAATTGATGTTTAGTGAACTTGAACGACATTTCTTTACATGCCTTTTGGACGAAATCTCTGCACTAATGTGCATAGGTCTTAAGTTTTTCAATAAATGCCAATACACTCTCATCAGCTGATAATTAGTTGTTGTTTTTAGCGTAGTCGCAAAAAGTTGGTCGTGGAGAATAAGGCTAGAATCCGTGAAAAACATCGTTTTATTCTACAAAATCAACAATACAAGTGGTATTTTTTATCGAGTTTCGTAATATTCGCTTCGAATTTCGTTTTTTTTTTATCACTCTTATACGATACTAAACATTGGCCCATAATGCTGGTCACGAAATTCACCTTCACCCAGTATTATAGGTCAGCCTGTACTTTGTGTTGGTTTCTAACGTAGTTTTATAACTTTCAATAGTCCAATTGAACCTTTTGTGCTAAACCCCTGCACTAATGTGAATAACTCCTATGTTTTCCGATAGATGTTGGTAGACTCCAATTAGCTGTTGATTTATTGTCGTTTTCAACGCAGTCGAAAAAAGTCGGTCGTGAAAAATTAGGTTAGAATCCATGAAAAAACCGTTACATTAATCAAAATGAATGGGACTACAAAGAATTGGTATGTATATATCTAATTACGAAATATCCGTGGTTTATTCCGGATTTTACCGTTCCTATATGGCACTGAACATTGGCTCATGACGGCCATGAAATTGAAATTTACTTTCAATAATTTTAATCTTTTTTTCAGCAAATTCGTGAAACATTCAACAGAAACCAAAAAGCCGAAACGACAATCCTACGATCCAAGAGTTCTGCATCTTGCTTTTGATCAAGCACGGCGTACAGGAAAAAATCGGGAATCTGCAAGAGACCATAATCTTCCATACAGTACACTTCAACGGTACCTCCAGAAAGCACCTAAAACAAATAAGCCAGGACCTAACACTATTCTACTTCCTGAAGAAGAAGCTAAAATTGAAGAATGGATTCTTTACATGTCTATAGCCGGGTTTCCTATTAGCAAAAACATCATATCAAGAAGACTGGGAACTCTGCCTGGAATTGAGCGACACTTATGGCAGCGCAGTCTTTTGAGTAAAAGTGGATCTGACGCATGCTAGTGTGTGCTGGCGACGCGCATGCAAGCCGAACGCACAGGCTGGATTACCACATACGCACACTATGTCTTCGCAGCAGTGGAATTACCAGCATTTTTATAGCAAACTTCCACCTTTAATAGATAAAGTGCGCTGTTTGATTTGACGCTTGCCATTCGTATGGGATCCATCCAGAGATGCCAGTCTTCTTGATATGATGTTTTTGCTATTAGTGAGTGTAATCTCACTCATACAGTTACTGAGTAAGCTAAAAAGATCCGGAAGACGCGAGAACTGCCAGTCATTTCCGAGTAAGTTGAAAGCCCCCTTTAAAATATAACGTACGCAAATAGTAGATTTTCATCCCCTTACCTTCGTTGTTTAATATTCCATATTAACATTCTAAAATGAACTATTTGTATATTGTTCTATTCCAGGCAAAAACTGGTCTCCATGCTATTTGAAACGACATCCGGCTATTAAGAAGAAATGCGTCACGCGACTTCCGAGAGCAGGTACAAAAGTAACCAAGAATCAAATTATTGGCTGGTTTTCTGAAGTTTAAGAAGCCCTCACAGATGCTGATATTGATCTTTCGATTTTTAACGACTCACAACGAATTTATAAATTTGACGAGTCGGGACTACTGACGTCGGAATAAATTTGACGAATCGGGATTGTACCAGCTCGATTTAAAGCCTTGTGTGGTGTTGGAGCCAGTAATGCGTATTTTGTGAAAACAACTGCGACAAGGAGAACTTCACAGTACTGTTTGGAAGCAGTGCTGATGGTGAACTTGCACCTCCAATGATTATATACCCTGGCAAACGAGTAACTCGTGAGATTGCCGAGAATATCCCAAGTGGTTGGTCAGTGGGAGTTTCTTATGAGGGGTGGCAAACGTGTAAAACCTTTTTCGAGTATATAGCCAATGCACAGTGGTCCAGATCGTCGATTTAGCGGTATTTAATTTTTTGTGCAAAAACAGCTGTTGTTGGGGTTATAGTATATCTGAAAGATATTTTGTGTTTCAAAAGGCGCTTCTTTTTAGAAAATAAAAATTAGGGTGGATCTATTTTTATCAAAAATAGCAAAACTAACTTTTTTGCTGATAAAGATACGGTTCTTTTTAATTCAGAGGAGTTGTAGATCCATTTATTCTAAACAACTTTGCCGAAGAAAGCTAGTCCCTATCTTGCATAGTTTTCACGGTATGATGAATTTAATATAGCAAGTTAGGGTGTCGCTGAAAAATCTAGTTTTTTCGATGTAACTTTTTTATTTTTGATTCTATTAAAACTTGGTCTTCTAACAGTTTTTTGGTCTTTTTGAGGTGCATATTTTCTCTGAATACTGGAAAGCGCTATCTCATTCACAAGAAAAGTTATTAGGCTTTTCGGTTTCAAAATACGCCCTTTTCAAATGTTTGTATCTACTTAAATAGCAAAAACAAACTAAAACAATTGATTGCGTTTGAAAGGTCGTACTCTACTGTATATAATATCTAAAATCTGGAGGGTGGATATTTTTCTATCTCAAATAAATCCAATTTGAACTTTGCGGTTTTGGTTGGATTTCTCGATACATGGCACATGCATGCTATTATTTTTTTATTTTTTTTTTTGTATTTGATCGGTCTATATTACTTAACCCAAACGTAAGATCATAAAAAATAAGGTTTTTTCAAACAGTTTTATGATTCATGAAAGCCTTTTTCATAAAAAAACAGGCAACAGTATATCTTTATATATTTTTTTTTGTTCAAGGGATTTTACCGAGGGGTTCATTCGTCCCTAACATCTTATATTCTACATGTGTTTTAGCAGCAGAAGTATTGCATTATATGCAAGCTATAACTCTGCTACGTTTACCAAAAATGGTTTTTTAAACACGAAACAACCCAGGAAATTAGCAGAATCATCTCGGAAAATTAAAAACTTCACCCTACTTTTATCGACAGCATTCAAGTTACATCGAAAAAGGCTTCCTACATAAAGGAGACAAAAGTGGTGAATTATTTTACTAAAATAAATTCACATGCTTTTTATATACGTCATCGTTAAGGAAGAATATTAAAAAGCGATCGTGACGTTGACGATCCTGAAAAATACAAATTTAGGATGTCACCCTCGCACGCCTACATTCGCTTCATACAACTCTTGGCGAAAGTAAGCTATCATTTAACTATGGCTAAATCATTGTGGTGAGTAGCGACAACCTAGTTTCTGAAGCACGAGAAATCGCCATTCGGAATACGTTGAAAGCGAATTAGTGAACTTCTATATGATGGTGAGAATAACAGAATTTAGCTCGCAGGTTTGTCAAAATATATGAATTAGTATCAGAGATCACAATCCTCAATGAAGAAATATTTAAGAGTTTCTACGTAATCCTAACGTTAATTAAAAATAAAATGGGAGTATGAAACATATACTGAGAAAATCGAACATACGCTATGATGATGAACACATTTTTTTCTAAGCCTCTGTGAAACTGTTAGATCTCGTTTTTTTTCACATTGTCGTAAAATTACATAGGTACGCTTCTATCAATTGGACTGTGCAACGACGAGGCACAGAAAGCACGAAACAAATTCAAATTCTAATCGTTTACGCCAGAAGAAATCAGAAAACACATTGCATTTAGTGCTGGAGTAATGCACACCATGCTGAAAACACAACACAAACAGAACATAAAAATATACTGTTGAGTGTTGCAAACTTCTATGTAAACACTGTTTACTAAACAGCTCTCATGAGTCATAAAACTATTAAAAAACACCTTATTTATTATGATCTTACGTTTGGGTTGAGTGATATAGACCGATCAAATACAAGAAAAATAAAAAAATAATAGCATGCATGTGCCATGTATCGAGAAATCCAACCAAAACCGCAAAGTTCAAATTGGATTTATTTGAGATAGAAAAAATATCCACCCTCCAGATTTTAGATATTATATACAGAAAAGTACGACCTTTCAAACACAATCAATAGTTTTGGTCTGTGTTTGCTGTTTAAGTAGATACAAACATTTGAAAAGGGCGTATTTTGAAAGCAAAAAACCTAATAACTTTTCTTGTGAATGAGATAGCGCTTTCCAGTATTCAGAGAAAACATGCATCTCAAAAAGACCTAAAAATTGTTTGAAGACCAAAATTTGATAGAATCAAAAATTAAAAAATTACATCGAAAAAACTATATTTTTTAGCGACACCCTAACTTGCTATATTAAATTCATCATACCGCGAAAAGTATGCAAGACAGAGACTAGCTTTCTTCGGCAAAGTTGTTTAGAATAAATGGATCTACAACTTCTATGAACTAAAAAGAGCCGTATCTTTATCAGCAAAAAAGTTAGATTTGCTATTTTTGATAAAAATGGAGCCACCCTAATTTTTATTTTCCAAAAAGAAGCGCCTTTTTAAACACAAAATATCTTTCAGATATATTATAAACCTAACAACAGCTGTTTTTGCACAAAAAATTAAATACCGCTAAATCAACGATCTGGACCACCGTGCAATGATTTTTACAGATGGCTGAAGATGAAAAATATTGAACTACCTGTTATTGTTTTTATCGATGGACATAAAAGCCACGTCAGCATTGAGTTAACAGAGTTCTGTACGGAAAAGAAGATAGTCTTGATATCTCTTTTTCCAAATTCGACAAGGTTCCTCCAACCCTTGGATAGTTTTTTTTGGACCATTGAAAAAAATTTGGTTTAAAATATTAAGAGAGTTCGTGGGAAATAAGAGTGATGCCCGGGTAAACAAAGCCAATTTCGGGACACTAATTAAAACAGCGATCGAAAGTTTCTCTAGTTCAAAAGAATGCCTTAAAAAAGGTTTCAAAGTGTGCGGAATTTGTCCCTGGAACTTGAGCGAGATCGATTTCAATAACCTTCCATCGAATGCTCCTGAGCCGGAGAGTAAAATACCTGATGAAAATACAACCGATATAAACGGAAATTTGAACCCTGTGCTACGAGAGGAAGCTGCCGGTTTTTACCTGCAGCAACTTAATTTCGTTGAAAAAAGATTAGAAGCGGAGGTACTATCTAGATTTAAAGAAAACTATCTCAAAGACTTTTGGTACGGCTGTCTGGAAGAGCTTGCTCTTTTCAATTTTTGGAAAATTATAAAGGACAAATCCGAGGGACTTATGTTCTCGGAGCCTCTTAATCAGTACGGAAGCGTTTCTTTGGATTTTACTCTCGACGACAGTGGCACTTGTATTCCAGTTCAAATAAACGAAAAATTAGTGATTGGTAGCTTTTTAGCATCAATAATTTGTAAGGTTTAATAAACTAAGCATATTTCTTACAGGTGATGAATCAAATATTGATGAATCTGACCTCAATGGTGAAACAAAAAATCACTCTGTTAAGGTAGAGGAAACAGGATCAAATATTCAATCTAATGATCCTTTCGATGATGTGTTCATTTGGCCTAGAGTAGATGACAAGCAAACTAATCGAAATAGAAAAGCTCAAGAACATGTTCCTTCTGTGGCCACAAGTACCAAATGGCTCGAATGGTACAACAAAAAGGATCACGCAAAGAAAGAACAGGAAAAGGCAAAACTAGCACGGACTGAACAGAAGAAAATGGAGAAACAAAAAAAATGCAAGAAACTCATATGAAAAAGTTGGCAAGAGAAAACAAGAAGACGAAGACGATAAAATCAAAGTAGAAAATCTAAGAAAAAATTGGCAAAGGCTGCCACTTTGAATGTGGATCAATTTGTATTTTTGTGTATTTTATTAAAATTAAAAAAGGGTGTTGCTACATAAATAAATTCATTAAACAAACATGTATTTCAACAATAGTACTATTTGCTTTAGGATCAACATTAACCCTATAGAATAGAATTCCTAAGCTTCGATTACTGTACCCAGCTTGGAAATTTAAGATGTAAAACATTCTTTTTTTACTTTTATAAGCGCTATGCTCTTAGGCAGCCGAAAGAGTTTCCAACCTGAAAAGATTTGACTGTCTCGGCAATCGTACTATTGCCTTCCAGCTTGGACTGCTGTGCTCTTACCGACGGATTTATGAGACCCCTAGTGTCAAAACACATGAATATTCAAAGCATTTAAAGAAACAAAAACTTTGAAAAAAGTTTGAGCAAAATATTACAGTAATGTATTATCGAAATTGTTTTAATGTCTTTATGATATCTTTGTCAAACCTTAAGTGTTTCTCTCGCCGTTATTCCCTCTTCAAAATAGTGTCTCCGTTTTTGAAACAAAACAAAAATGACGCCTGGCTCTTAATACTGGGATCTTTGGCCCATAATACTGGGAGAGTCAAAAAGTGGCCCATAATAGTGGGAATTGGATGAGCATATTTCGTGAATTTTGATTAAATAAGTTGTGTAAGAACGGAAATATATATTCAACATCAAACTTTAATGTATTAACTACAAATTAGTGAAAATACGAAGTTTTAATCTTTTTTTTCGATTTTTTATCGTTGAATCAATATTACAATTGCGCTTAGCTGGCCCATAATACTGGGATGACTGTATCTTTGAAAATTTGGTGATGGTAAAATGGAAAACAAAAAAGTTTTGAACGTTTTGGTATTTTAACATTTGTACTCTGAACTTTTTTTTGAGTGGTTTTTTCTAGCTACCCATCACAATGTTGAAAATTTATCACTAAGAGCATGATACCGATCTAACGCGCTGTTTTCGTACCATAATCGAACATTTTCATAGTGGCCCTGTTGAAATTGAATATGCGTAACACACCGGCAAACCCTGTTATTAGAAGGTTGTAAGACACACAAGGTAACTACTTTATACAGTACGTGTTTATATCAAGTAAATCCAGAATTAGAGAATCAGAAGCTGCGAGATTGCGCAGAGACAAGTTTTTCTATTGATCTTGCGGCTGAGACAGTCCACGCTACTTCTAAAATTATTGTTGATCGATTATTTCAGATTTCGGTGAATCATTGTTCAGTTGTTCCTTTTTGCAAATGTGTTCAAAAACACAACTTTTCAATCACTGTTTTAAAGTAGAAAAAACAATAGAAGCTGTTGATAATAATATATTCTAGCAGCTAACAGATGACGTTTTTTTTATACAATTCATCAATGATCTACAAGCAAACTTTCTATACCTACGCTTGGGCCTACTGTAGTAGAAAACGACCAGTAAAAAACTCGGTTGTGGAAGGTCGAAAAAAATGTTTTTCATAATTTTTTGCTTGATTAGAACAATAGGTTCGGTCCATAATGGGTTAACCACCTCGTGGTACGAGTAAATTTATTGAAGATCGGGCCTTGATACTGAGTTGTATGCTAACTGGGAAAGGTTTCCGTACGCGTCTTTCCTTCCACATTGGGGAACGTTAAAATAGCGTCTGATGCGGAGCGGACAGCTCTGCTATGAAACGCGGTGCTGCCAGCTCCTTCGCGAAACTAGGCATCGCGGCTTTAGTAAGACAGTATACTCGAACGGGCATGCATGGACATTCTAGCCAGAGAACTGCGAAATGTGAAGGTGTAAGTCCGATGATGGATCAACGTGAGTTCAAAGCGGTAGATAGTATAAAGGAAACGACTTTCAAATACCGCATCTACTAAATTGGCGGAAACGAAGTCGAACTAGGCGAAGGTTTGGTCATACAAGGGAAACAGATCAAGTGAGTCATAAGGTAAAGCCCCGTCATTGACCGCTTATGCGTCTTGAGAATCAAGTGCAGATTCTCCAATTACAGCCTGATAATGTATACGCACTGACAGACGACAAACCCGGTAACGTGAAGGAACAGTTCAAGGAGCTCCTCGATAACACATGTGGAGAGTAACCAAAACATTATATGAAGATCGTCACCGGGACGGAAACGCTTAGGTTGGACAGGAATGATGTAAGGTCCTCCCAAGATCCAAACGTCGACTGAGATCACCATATGCTCTTCGAGAAGAATACAGGCTTGAACGAACAGTAGAGGTACATTCGCGATACGATCAGCAACACAGCGCGAAAGGTGTTAAGGACGACCGCAGGAATCACATGCAACACGTGGTTCGATGCGGAATGTCGAGAGATGATGGACGAGATATACCACTTCCGTGCTCGATGGTGGGAGCAAATTATGTGACACGCCAAATAAGAGAGATGTATCGAAAGGCTAGATAGACCGAAAAGACACTCCACCAACGAAAGAAACGCGAGCACAGCGGATGATTTAAAAGGTTTTATAGGCATTAAAAGGTTTTATAAAGTGGTCAACGGAATCGGGAACTGGACCGTAAAGTGTAAATTGAAGTGTTCAAGTATTTTGGCTATTCTATCAGGTATATTTAAAGATGTATTTTGCATGTCGTAGACTATATTTAAGTGAATATTACGCTGTGGACAGCGTTTTTCACGAAACCATGTTTTTTAACTGGTGGTAAGTTTTTCTCAGCATCTACTGAACCGATCAGGCTGATTTTTTTAGCATGTAAGAATGGATTGTCAACTTGTAACATAGCCGTTTTTCGATGTCTGAATTTTTCAATGTTTTATGATTTTTTTAATAGTGATTTTCAATGAAAAAAAATATTTTTTTTATACAAATTGTCGCCATTTGAGCAATTTTTGGAATTTTCAAAAACGGCTATGTAACAAGTTGGATAATCCATTTTTACATGCTTTATAAAGTATTTAGCCAAATCGATTCGGTAGATGCTGAGAAAAACGTACCACATTAATTCATTATTTTTCGACCTTCCAACAGTATTCCTGGCGCCCTTCCACAGTATACTAGCCTTCTATGTTAGGCCACCGTAGCACGCAGAGGACCCCCTTCTTTCGTGGCAATCTCGTAGGATAAAAACTGTCAAATGTGCATCAAATGTCGAGGGTAACGTATAGGGAGATGCTGGAGGCAAACAGCCTGTCGATCACATCGATCGATTATCCAGCCTTCCGACTAACCCCGAACAGCTAAAAACTGTTCGTGATCTTGGACTGCATTGCGGACCATGAACCATCCGCCATCAGGCCCAAGTCCAGGAGCTGCCTCTTACAACTTGACTGCGCCGATAGCGGCACAGTCAGATGGCTGGAGACTACGGCGTCTTTTCTCAAACCGTGGGAGGGAATACACCTTCGTGTATTTCACATGCAGGACCTGCCAAAGGCACTACGATTCGTCGGATACTTTCAGGACAGTGTAGGCACCACGAACGAGAGAATTCTCCGTCTACTCCATAACCAGAACGAAGGTTTTTCCACACACGCATGGCGAGAATGCCATCGCAACGTCACTGGAAACATTGTCGAACTGATGGTGGAGCTGAACCAACAGTCTGCGAACCAAGTAGCGGCACAAAGCTTCCTGCTTATCTTTAAGTACGGCAAAGCACGCATGCGACAGGTTGGCAGAAAGTCTTCGAGCACAGGCGTGAAGGGCACTGCTGCAAAGACAGGAAAGGTACGTTCGGAGACTCCCTCAGGGAGTGCACCGCTACCATCTGCACGATGCAATCCAGCGACAGCGAAGAAAGTTCCGCTGAAAAATCGAAAGAGGAATAAGCGTGAGCATCTGAGCAGTCACAGCCCTCAGAGCCTGAATCCGCCAAAACGTGGAAGTCGTACTTCTGGCTCCAGCCGTTGGCTGCAACAGGATCCTGTTGCTAATGGTGCGCAGACAACCCAACCCAGCGTCACCGGTGATGGCAACCGTCCGCCAATCGGAACTCCACAAGTTCCGATGAAGGACGCGTCGTCCACTTAAAGTGAGCAGCATACGCTGCGTCCAGGTGAACCTCTACCATGCAAAGAACGCTTCTAGTGTTCTGCCAGAGGTTCACCAAAGATCAGCTATCCATCGCGCTGATCCAAGAACCATGGGTCCACGACACCAGGATCCAAGCGGTAAGTTGATCTATTGCAGCCAAGTGTCAAACCCTAGGACTGCAATTCTGTTGAACCGAAATACTAAATTTGTTCCCATTACAGATTTCATCCAATTTGGGTGCCATTGCGGTGGAATTCCAGACGACCAACGGCACTCAGAAAACCGTCGTTGCCTCCGTTTACTTCTCGGGCAACGTGGACGATATACCGCCAACCGAAGTTACAGCGCTGGTGCGGTCTCTTTCTCCATCTGAGTTCTGCTAGTGCAAATAGACTTGTGTGATATTTATACTGGCAGTGACATCTTTTCAGTGGTTCAAGTTCGTAGCCTTGTATGCGTAACAGAATATCGATACAAATATTGCAAATTTTAGTATCGATATAGTCAAGCATCAAGTTGCTGTGTATCGATCCAAAATATCGAAATATCGTTCCAAAAGTATTGACATTTTTGATACCGATACAATATCGCCCAATGCTAAAAACACTTGATTTTGTGCTGTGAATTAAACCGCAAGTGTACTCTACGTAGATATTACCTGTTTCATCTATTAGCACAGATGTAGGTGGAATCCACTTCGCAATAACGTGTCGATTTTCTACAGTCAGGGCTAGTAGCGAACTTATAGCAAATTTACAGTGACTTTAGTGACTTTTTTCATTAAAATAGTGACCAAATAGAGACTAAATAGTGACCAAATAAAAACCAAAAATATACAAAAGAGGGTTTTGAAATTTATTGTTGAACCACAAATGAATTAAATTTTATCTGAAATTTACGTCTTTAGAACATAGGATGTGCAATGATTTGTTCTCGTAGAAAAAAAGTCTACTAAAATCTGTATCATAATTTCACATTGAAATGGTTGTAATAACACCTTGTTCGATATATTCGAATACAAGTTTTCGAGTTATAAGTGTTAATGAAAGTACGTGAACGAATGTATGCACTCTCGAATACGATTTTTGGTCAGTGACTGCCCTTGCACAATATCACAGAACAGATATGCAACTTCGAACAAAACTCTGCTGCAAATCCTAGCCCACGCTTTCGCAATTTGTTTTTCGCCTTTCCATCCTACATTGATTTTACAGTGCATCGTTGAAACAGTTCGCTCCAATAGTTTGAACATGCAACAAACATCTATTCTTTATTTGCTTTAATGGCCAAACAAAGAGGTGATCATGAATCTATCACAATCAAGTTAAGACAAAACCGCATTCAAGAGATTTTTAAGCAGAAATTTAGTAACCATTCACAATTAACATGATTAGAAAAAATTAAACTAAAAATCTCTCAACCATTCAAACATTGCCTAACAAATTGTCTTGGATCGTACACCCCGCGACTGTTGAAACCGTTTTAACCAGTTAGTTTAATTACTGAAATATTTTCGTTGGAGTTGGAATCCGAATTTCTCGACTAACGGCAATAATATTTTTCTCGCACCGTTTATTAGACGTAACATTGCGAGTAGTGCATATCGCGCTATACACTGCACTGCTTGCGACATTAGGTACTATGTATAGAACGATTGTGGTTAGTCAAGATATTCAGTTTTCAACTCGGGCAGCAATGAACTTCATTCAAAAAAAATGTACAAAAAACCTTGCACGTATGCGGGTGGTACTGTACGATTATCATGAGAAGGCACCCTCGCTGTACCAGTACCGAAGAGAACAAAGAATTCTCTCGACGAAAGAACGGCGCGAGGTCGCACAGTTTTTTTGCTTTTGGTTTTGTATGAGGACAAGAGAGACCGAAATAATTCTTCACCACGAGCAGGTATGAATAAAATAAGTGTATTAAAATTTTGAGTGTAAAATGCATTCTCTCCACCGCTAGATGTCGATACTCAAATTGAAGAGATTTTGTCTCGTTTTTGGTTCTTTAGTTGAACAGATGTGACAATATTCAAACATCTCAAATCGTGTGAAGCTAGGCGAGATTTCGTTTATTAAACCATCGAAAAGTACAAGGAAACATTCTCTTTGGGGGATCGTTGAAAATTCTGTCGGCCACGATCTGCAAGGATGCCGCAAGTCGTAAAATTGTGACTGTTATGAAAAAGCGTGTCCGGCGAAATGATAACGTTCAGTTTGTAATTGCCACCCATCTGAGTATATCTATTGAATCGGTCCACAATATTTTGGCCAAACTTAATAAACTCAACTCAATAATTTTTTTTTTACAATATCTCCAACTAATAAAGCGGTTAAAGCAGTTATCCAGAAAATCTGGGAATCCGTGCCGCCTGTGACCGCTTCGAAAAGCGTTTGAAGTTGGTTAAGCTAACTAAGGGAGGGGTTTTTCAAAATATATTAAAAATAGCATTGTTCGTTCCGAAAATGCAAAAACAATACTAAGCCTGTTTGTCCCATCAATGATTTTCCACGCATATTTAACCCACTTGACATTTTCTAATCAAATTCGTCCAACTACACACTCGTTTGTTTGATCTGGAGCATGGGACAAATATGCGTAGAACGGGTTATCATTATGGAATTTCGAAATGGTATCTGGTAAACACCGGTAGGTTCGGATGATTGAAAGCAAAATCCTACGAATTGAGACCTAAACACGACTATGAACAATATAAGCTCGAAATTTTTGAATCCACTTCAACCAGGAGGAACAGTTGATTTGAGACAAGCAAATCGAACTACAAACGTAATTTCACGCACAACACTGGTTTAAGACGCGAGTTGCTTGTAGAATAAACCTTTACATTTCTTTGCAGCTCTTAGACAATTCGTTCGTAACTATTCTGCACTGTTCACTTCGATGAGAAATTTGAAAACATTGCCTGGCATGAAACTTCTATGATGGAAAAGATAACAAAAATGCCTTACAAACCGAACTGTCCAAATAGTCAGTAAATGAGAAGCAAGCTTATTTAAGTATGTTGCAATACAACAATAGTTAATTTATACATTTAAAGCAAAAAAGTGACTTTAGTGACCATTTTGTCGTAAAACAGTGACTTTAGTGACTTTTAAGCGTAAATAGTGACTTTTTAGTGACTAGGCTCAAAATAGTGACAAAGTCACTAAAAAGTGACTCGCTACTAGCCCTGTACAGTGTACGTAAATAGGTCTCCATATCTAGCGATACCAACCGTCCTGATTTAGAGACCCATATGTCCTGATTTATTTTTCATATTTTAGCATTTGTCCTGATTTTACTGAAAGATGGCGGACATTCAAAAAAGTAGTAAATTGTTCAGTACTTTAATCTTGACTCTGGGAAGAAACGAACTTATTTCGAACGATTTTTTTTTGTTGAATCTTGACGAGACAAATTGTCTAGTCGTTGAAAC
Source organism: Wyeomyia smithii (assembly GCF_029784165.1). Taxonomy (NCBI): domain Eukaryota; kingdom Metazoa; phylum Arthropoda; class Insecta; order Diptera; family Culicidae; genus Wyeomyia; species Wyeomyia smithii. The sequence goes on along the minus strand of NC_073696.1, from coordinate 170,305,738 downwards.
CGTTAAACGTTTTGGACAACTGTTGAGTTTATTCAAAAACAGCATATCAAGAAGACTGGCATCTCTGGATCGATCCTATACAAATGACAAGCGTCAAATTAAACAGCGCACTCCATCTATTGAAGGTGGAAGTTTGCAGCGCTGCGAAGACAGAGTGGGCGTATGTGGTGGTCCAACCTGTGCGATCGGCTTGCATTCACATCGCCAGCACACACACTAGCATGCGTCAGTTCCACTTTTACTCGAAAGACTGCGCTGCCAAAACTGTCGCTCAATCTCAGGCAGAGTTCCCAGTCTTCTTGATATGATGTTTTTGGTTTATTTCAAACAGTTTACTAGCGTTTCATTTTTTAGGTACACCCAACACAAACGGGAAACATTTTGTTACTTTGGTGCAACTTTTTATTACTTATTGCGTATTAGACCGCGCATTATACACAAAGAGTAATAACCAAAAAGTAACAAAAATTATGACGGCCACACGCTTGTATGTGTTTCTGCAGGAGAACATACAGCCAGGAACCGCAATGCATGTGTTAGTAAAACTTCACTCGTTGCATTTGAATTGATGCAACGATCAGGTTCATTTCTGTCTCCTTATTCACACATAATAAGAATCTCACCCGTCAACCTCAAATGTCTAATTAGAAACACCACTGTTTCGTTCCCCAGTGTTTACTTGAAATGAAAATATGCAATACCGTGAGCCCAGAGTTGCAAATGTTGTTCGGGATGGGCACGAGTTTTGTATCTTCAAACAGGTCCAAATGAGTTTCTATGAAGCACACTCATTGCGTGTTTTAGATAGTTTGCATAAAGGCAAATGTTTGTGTTTTTCTCTGACGCAGTTTACAAATCGTGACGTGATTCCAAGACGCATTTGAAGTCTTTGAAATCATCAACGTTTGCATACTGTATGACGGGAAAAAATGCTGCTTGGCAACTCTTGTCATATTATTTCTTTATTCCGTATACGTACAACAAACTAATACACGCACACCGGATGAATTGGAGATAGAAGGAACGGCTTGAATTGCGATGACTGTTTGTCTTGCCGTGAGCTAATGTACAGCTCTAAGTAGTGCTGTACATTAACCTGCGGCAGGGGGAGTCGCCCTCGCATCACATGTACAACATATGCGACGGTGTTGTTTCTTGACTGGAGATGGAAAGGGAGCATTTTTCGACAGAGAAAATTTTGCATGTGGTTGAAACGTCCATTAGGGGCCATCCACATACCACGTGGACAGTTTTTTAACGATTATAACACCCCCCCCCCCCCCGTGGACAACTGCCCATATAAATTCTAAAAATGTTCCATGGACCGTGGACCCCCCCCCCCCAGAGCTGTCCACGTCGTATGTGGATGGCCCCTTATTAGATAGTCGTACTCACGTAACACGTGCTAAATATGTGATGTTGTTACTTGACTGTGACTGTGATATGTTGTTACTTGACTGGAGATGAACTTTATTGCTTTTTAAGTAACAGATTTGTTACCTGAAGAGTCATTTCACGTCTCGCTAATTAAGTAATACGCAAAAACCTTGGGTGTGTCTACTAACGCCTAATAGATCAAAGTTGCAAAATTGAATCGTTCGAGAAATACGTTAAATATGAGTCTTCTGGCGTATTTTGAAGTGCAAATTACAAATTATTTAGTTATTGATACCTTAAGCCTGTAGTACACTCTTTGTCTAATGGTCAAATATTTGACCATCTGACATAATGGTCAAATTTATTTGACATCATGGTTGTTGTTTGCCCGTGTTTGCCCCATGTTAAAATTGGAGAGTGACAAACAATTATATTTGACCAAATTTTTATTTGTCAAAAAGTGCCAAATATTTGACGCTTGGTCAAAGAGCGTAATACAGACTTGAAAGAATAAAAATAGCTTAGATCAAATTTTTGCTGGAAAAAAATGTCTTGATTTTTAACTCCGATAAAATGGTAACCCTATCCATATTCTAAGATAGTGTGCGTAGAATTCATCTCTGTTTATTTCTTTTTTAGTCGAGATTCTTACAACTAACAAACAAATTTTACAGCTAACAAAGAAAAGTATTTCACTAACACTAATGCATCACACCAATACAGAATCGAATGAAGCACTCTATACATTTATACGTCACTGGCACTGGTACCCGATAAATGGATACTTTACCCTTTTCTTGTTTGGATTCGAACAAAATAACTAAATATTGACTGTAATTGTTAACAGCATTTCAGATGTTTTTAAGCGATTTCCGGAAAGTTATGCATATTATTTTTATTTTCTAAGTGATATTTAGTAATTTAGTACATTCAGTCTGCCCAAGATAAAATAAAGCAAACTGTAACGATAAAATGGTTATCCGATTCATGGCATAGAAATAATAGTTCGTTACCCTGCCAGTCCCTTGCTTTCCAGGGTTAAACAAATTTCACTATACTGTATGTATTATTGTCAGTGTACTTTACCTTTTCCATAAAGCAAATAGTGCATTGGTTCCCAGTAGTTAAACGTTTCATCACAATCTGTAATATGTAAATAAAACGCCGAAAACGCTCGTGCACATAACAATGAACTAAAGACAAGTAACCAAGAAGAGATCATTCTTAACGTGAACTGGTTAAAAATTAAGACTAAGAGCCGGTTCCAACGAACTATCAAAACATTCGACTAGTGATGGGAAACTTATCGATACTTATCGATAATATCGATAAATGCTGGTCATCGATATTATCGTTAATTTTTTGACGTTAACGATAATTATCGATATTATAAGGGTGAGCACAAGTCAATGCGGCTGGTTACTGGAGGAGACCCAAAAGAAGGAGACCTCACCTACCCTACCCCAGGAGTTGCTTTTGCCGCTAGGTATTTGTTGGTTGCTGCTATTCGACAAGATTTAGCATTGTTGGGGGTGGTGTGAAGTTTCGCCTCGGGTGTCACTGAGTTTCTGAGCAATAATGGTAACTAAAAAGGTATTTATAGTTTTTAGTTACCTAAGAACAGTTAGTACTGGAGAACTTTAAAAAAATATCCAAACTTTTCGCACCATCTCATAAAAAGCAATGATACGAAATTGTAATAAAATGCATTTTCTTTGGCTTGCCAACTCTTAAAATATGATGGACATGCATAGCGGCAGTCTATTGGTAATTCTCTGGTAATTGTTTAGTTTAACTTGGAACTGTTTAAGTTTAAAGTATCTGTTACCCAACAAACAATTTTTAGTTCCAAAAAAAAACCCAAATCAACGAAATTGTTGCGCCAAAAAAGTATCCTGATTTATACAGGGACAAAATAATTGAGATAAATAAAATTCTCTCGAATTTTAAATGGCCAGAACTTTACGAAAAATGAATCAATTTTGATAACCGGTTTCATTTCACTGGAAAACAGTATTATATTAGTATTACTTGGGTACTTGTTGTGACCAACCTACACCTAAAATGTTTCGGATTTCAAGAGTGTGTGTCAAAGTGTACATTTTTGCAACGCATAGAACGTTTTAGGCAGCTAAATTGTCTATCTAAAATACTTCCTTTGAAAAAATCAGAGATCACCGATAATTTCTAAAATCATTTTTTGTTTTTAAAATTATATTTTTTTTCAGAGTAGGAACTCATTTTTTCATATTTTTAAAGGAAAGTTCAGATAATTTTTACTAAGAAATATTGATTCATAAGGAAAAGGTTCAAAAACAGTTAGGTTTTCTTACGCGGGGGATACATGCCTCGTGAAAAAACCATGTTAATTCAGAAATCCGCTTGATAAACCGCTTTAATTCAAAAATTCACGTAAAATACCACATTAATTTGAAAATCTGCATAAATAACCTTTTAGAGAAAATCCGCGTGAAAATAGTCTGACCTTTTCAAATGTTAATCCAGATAAATTTTCAAACGCAAGTTTGCAGAGTAGCTTGATTTAATAAGACCTACACACCCACAATGTTCGATTGAATTCTGTTAGAGTGCTGTAAGCTCAAAGCAAATTAGTACCCAACAGGGAAAAAACCGTCAAAGTCAACACCCATACTTAATAAATTCATACCTCGTTGATTCCTTGGCGAATTTTCAATCTTTGGCTTCCAATGAACCCGAAATAAATTCTGATTTATTGACAACATATAAACCTAAGTGAAACAGAATGTCACAAAAAGTTCTAAGCGTTGCAAAAATGTACACTTTGGCACACACTCCGGAAATGCGAAACATTTCCAGTGACCCTTGGTCACGTTCAGTTCTCAAGTAATACTAGGAAACTAGGACAGTTTTCCTGTAAAATGAAACCTGTTTTGTCAGAATTGATTCATTTTTCGTGATGTTTTGGCCATTTAAAATTGACAGAATTTTTCCTGCTTCAATTATTTCCCTTATTATACAACCTTCAAAATGAACTTCGGCTTGAAACTACTCCGTAGAAAGCGCTCCCGGCGTAAAACCCGAAGACTTTCCAAAACAAACTGTTTAACTCGTCCGGTTGTTTGAATTTTCATTTGCAGTATCGTAGGATTTGTCATTCAAGGCCTTAACACAATGGATACGTTGCGGCTGCGTTTGCGGCAATTTGACAGTTAGCCCATATATTTACTGTCACATTGACGTCTACGTAACGCAAACGTATCCATTCTGTTTGGGCCATCACTGTCTCTGTTTTTAACAAATTTATATAGCGAAATTGCATTTGTCGAATAACGTTTGCGGTAAAAAAATGGACAAAAATTGCCGATTTTTCATGGGTTTACCTTTAATCGCACTGACGAAACTACTCATGCATCATCAATCATTGTAACCCATGAGTTAGCAAAAAAAAAATTTGACAGCTCTATCAGTCAAATTCTAACTGTGATGACGAAAAAAAGTGAAGCTACTCCGTTCAGAAGTGTGCGCGTTCAAAGAACGGTACCCCGCCGCGTCAAAAACGGACATTGTGCGGCACTTTGTGGACGCCGGGTATGCCGGTTCTGGCATCTACAACATCTTGACTCTATTGGACGACGATCAGAGCATGGAAAGAAAACCCGGTTCCGGACGGTCAACGACCCTGAGCGAAAAGAAGCTTCAAAGGATGCTGAAGAGGAAGACCGAGGGAAAAGTGGCTAAATCGCTGCGTGCACTTGGCCGAGAGGTTGATGCATTCTCTAAAACAGTGAAAAAGTATCTGGAGAACATGGACATACATACAAGAAGCGGCAGCCCCGTCCACTGGTCTCGGAGCTGCAGGCAATGATGCAGCGACAGCGGTTGAATAAGATGGTCAAGTCTATTTTCCAGGCGAATCGCGACGTGGCAGTGGTATTGGACGACTAGAACTATCTTACCCTGGATGGCAATGACTAGCAGGGCTCTTCGTATTTTACCTCCCCCACGAAGGAAGTGAGCACCGAGGTAAAGTTTATTTCACAGACCAAGTTCCCCAAGAAGATGCGGCTGTGGCTGACAATCAGCGAGAAAGGGATGTCAAAGTTGCTCTTCTTTCGCTCCGGGCTGGCCGTGAACGGGGAAATTTATAGTACGAAGTGCCTGACAGAAGTTGCGTCGTTCATCAACGAAATACCATAAGCGCGAAGACACGGTGTTCTGGCCAGATTTGACGTCGGCCAACTACTCGAAGCGATCGTTGGAGGAGATGGAGCGGCTGAATATCGATGTGGTACCGAAGTCGGCGAATCCGCCTAACGTCCCCCACCTGCTTCCCATCGAGAATTTCTGGGCAAACTTGAAGCGCAAGATCTATTCCAACAATTTTGTCGCGAAAACGGAGGAGAAATTAATAAAAAACGAAGAAAGAGCTTAAAAACATGGCTACACGCATGTTTTCGTCCGCCATGGCGAATGTTCCGGTTAACTGCCGGAAGGCTGCACGCAAGAGCGTAATATTTTTTTGCGAGAAAGCTAGCATGATAATCTTCCATGGGAAATTTATCCAACTCAATTATCTTTCATAGTTTTTTTTTCATCACCATCTGAAATAGCTTTTTTCGCACCATCTGGAAAAAAAAATTTTACCCCAAAAATAAGCTGTCAAATTATCGATACTTATAGATAATATCGATAGAACCCCGGAATTATCGATTGTTATCGATGTCCGTTTTGGGCGATATTTCCCATCACTACATTCGACGACTATTGTGTTGACGTTACCATCACATCACCAGAGATGCCAGATGTTTTTGAAAAATGTCTGCAACTGCTCGAAAAACCGGAAATATCTGCTGAAATCCGGAAAATATCTATCTGTTTTTTGGAAAAAAAATCACTTATGCAGACAAAAGTCTGCAAAAATCTGCACACATTTTAAGAAATTCTTCGCAAACATAAGAAGAATTTGAAAAAATCTGCTTAAACTGTAGAAAGTCTGCAAATATCTGCTAATCAATAAAAGTCTGCACACGAACTCTAAAAAACTGCGTTTTGCAGACAAATCTGCATGTCTGGCACCCCTGCATCGCGATGGATATACACGCTCATAAAATGTGAGTCATAGACGGAGTAACTTTTGCTTAGTTTCAGATGTCGGCAACCTGGGAGGGAGAAACGAATACTACACCCAAAACAGAGAACACCCACATGTGTCGTTTTCTGATAGCGTGTAACTGTCTTCTTGCTGTAACGCATGCTGACTCAAACAAAGTTTTTAGTAACATCGGGAATACTGATTGTGCAAATTTTACAGACTAATTTGTCGAGTTTGTGTTTTTTTTTCAATTTGCCGTTGTATAAAAGTTTTTTTTTTTTCAGAGTTTTGAGTTTGACCGTGATTAGTGTGTTTGAAATTGTAACTAAAGCCTTAAATCCAGAGAAGAGCAAGTTTAATAATCGCAGTACGCTAGCATGATTATTACTTAAAGCCTATGCAATTTATTGTTTTCGTAAAAACAAACTAAAATATTTTGTAAAACGACAATGAATACAAGAAATGTTTGCGATGAATATTTTTTCGAGCAACTGAAAGGTATCTTTTTTTCCTTGGTTCAAATTGAAAGTCAATGACAGCTCATTCTGGTTCATTTTGACACTCACACAACTTCGTATCCGTTACTCCGTCCCAGTCGGCAACCACCCCTTTGGCATCACGCCATGTTTCAAGAGCTAACATATCAACATATGTGTAAACGAGATAGCATATCACCGCTTCTTTTCATACATCTTTATCTTACTGCTGACAGCGGGCACAAATTAATTTGAGTCCAGGACATGAATTCATTGCCATTCACTGTTTCTCGGTATAGGGTATAGGAAATCTGAAAAAAAATCTATTCGTGATTCGAACTATGGAAAATCGGTGAATATCTGCGAATCAATAAAAATCTGCACACGGACTGTGAAAATCTGCGTTTTGCAGACAAATCTGCACATCTGGTATCCCTGGTCAATATGAACCTGAATGAGCTGTTATTGCCTGTTAATTTAAACCAGGGAAATAAACGCATATTTTTGTAGTGAGTATTGTTATATTTGAAAGGTATCGCTTTGCTTGGAAAAATATTTATCGCAAACAGTTTTTGTATTCGTCATCGTTATACAAAATATTTTGGTTCATTTTTACGTAAAATGTTTTCGTATCATACCAGAAAAAAATAACATTAACAAAACATTAAAAAAACCTTAATAACTGCTGTAATTGTACATAGTTATACCATAATTAAACTATGTTTTTCATTGTAGATACATCAATTTTACATTAAATATCATTGTCCAGAACAATAAAAAACATCGTTTTTGCCATTTTTACAATGAAAAAGGGGGGTCGTTATATATCTTAACAGCATTTTTCAGGCATTTTTCCTATAAATTTAAAAGTCACTGACAATGTTTTTCATGGTAAAATTATGGTCGGTGGTAGATTCAACAACAAAAAACGTTAATACGTTAAAAAAACCGCTAATTAACTAATGAGGTGTAGAGAATAAAACTTATTCGGATATTTTTGTATTTCAATTACGAACATTTCACTATCCCCAGTTGAACGTGTATCGAGTGCTATTCCTTACAGTACTTTTTTTACCAGTGATTGAGATGTCTGTCTGTTGCGGGTAGCGAACCTATACATTAGAGAAGTGACAAGACACTCACCGTTAAGGCAACTGTCAACATCAAAACGGATAACGGCAATGCAAATTTATACAGCTCACCCGTTTTGATGTTGACAGTTGCCTTAACGGTAAGTGTCTTGTCATTTCTCTAATGTATAGGTTCGCTAGTTGCGGGTGTTGCTTCTTCTTTTTCTTGAAAATACCCTGCATTCTATTTTTTTTTGTGAAAGGACAATATAGTAATGATAGTAATTGATTGTCAGGAAAATGAATTTGTGCTATCCAGATCCGTAAAACACAGTTTTCTCAAATGAAATGTGTTTCGAATCGTGACTATTGCATAAAATTTAGTACGATACTTAAAGTGTACAAATAGCAAAAAATCATGAACTATTGTTGATTGAGATAACAAACCGTTCCACCAAATCTATCAAAGTTGAAGTTTTGAATTATCTCACCAGTGATATTTTACAATACATCGTTTGATCTCATGGATATGAGGTATTTGTTTTGGATGAAGTAATGAATAATGATCATTCGTTATTCAGTTACTGCCACGAGCAACTCTTTCTGGTAAATACTTGGGGGTGCAAAGCTTTAACCTCTGCCATTATGACTGTATACACTAACTACTACTCACTCATAAATCATAATTATACACGTAGAAAGTGTTGTTTTTCATCTCTCGTAAATACTGTTTAAGATGAAAAACAAAGTATGATCGGTTGGTTACATGCCTATGTTGAATTCAATTTATTGATTTATGAAAACACCAATATTGTTCAAATCAATTTAACTTACAGTTAGCAGTTTTAGCAAACGTTACTGTAAATTATTAGATGAAAAATAATTTTGTCATAAAATTATTATTTTACATATTGTATGTATACCAATTAGGCGAAGGAATAAATAATCGTCGAATAAAAAAATATCTACACGACTTTTTTGCTGAGTTGAATACTGATAGAAACACGTCTAGTTTGTAGCAACTATTAGAGTGAAGTGAAGTTTATTAAAAAATCAAATTCATAGCTTACTACTAACATTCCCCCTTAAGCATGAATTTTAGTAACTCCTAAAGCTTTCATGGCATCCAGAAACTTTTGTCCAGTAATCGGTTTTGTCAGAACATCAGCCTTCTGTTGCTTCGATTCTACGTGCAGCAGCTTAACAGTTTTTAACTCGACCTGTTCCCTTACAAAATGGTGTCGCAAGTCGATGTGTTTGCTGCGGGGTGAATACCCAATTTCCTTTTCAGCTAGGCATATTGCACTGTGATTGTCGCAGTTTATTTGAACAGGTTGATGAACTCCGAATATTTGGCTCCGGAATCCTCGCCACCACAACGCTTCTTGTGCTGCAGCAGACATTGCCATATATTCTGCTTCAGTCGTAGAGAGCGCAACGGTTGGTTGTTTGCGACAGCTCCACGACACCGATCCACCAGCAAACTGGAATACATAACCAGTGATCGATCGTCTTGATTCGGGGTCGTTGCCCCAATCCGCATCGCTGAACCCTTCGAATTCTCTGTCATTTTGCTTCACGTAAACCAGTTTCATCAGCTTCGTTCCTTTCAGATAACGCAAGATTCTCTTTGCTGCCGTCCAGTGCGCTTCCCCCGGATTACTGCTGAAGCTACTCACGGAGTTTACAGCATAAGCGATGTCGGGACGAGTGCACTGTGCCAGGAACTGCAGGCCACCCACTAATTCACGGAACGGAACCAATGCCATACGTTGCTTCTCACATTCGTCCTTCGGGCTCATTTCCTTCGACAATCGTTGATTGCCGTCCACGGGCGTCGCCACTGGGTTGCAGTCAATCATTTTAAAAAGTTTGAGTAGTTCATCAATGTAACGCTGTTGATCCAGCATTACTGCATCTTCAGCACGTGTGATCCGCATGCCCAAAATTTGTTCCGCTTCCCCAAGATCCTTCATGTGAAACTTCGCCATCAATTGTCTTTTCACGAATTCTACCCATCTCGGCTGGTTGGAGAACACCAGAAAATCGTCAACGTAAACAGCAACAATAATGCCATCATCACCGACTTTGTAGTACACGCACGGATCGAAACTCGAGCGTTTCAAACCAATCCGCTGCAATTTCGCATCAAGCTTGGCATTCCAGACCCGACTGGTCTGCTTTAGACCGTAAAGCGCCTTTCGTAAACGACAAACCTTTTTGGAATCCTTTTTGTCCACAAAACCTTCGGGTTGTTCCATATAAATTTCCTCGTCTGTCAAGTTGCCCTGAAGAAAAGCCGTCACTGCATCCATTTGGTAGATGCTAAGGTTCATTCGTGCAGCTAGGGCCAGCAGATAGCGAATACTGGTATATCTGACGACTGGAGAATACGTCTCATTGTAGTCGACACCCTTTATCTGAGAGAAGCCCTTAATTACAAGCCGAGCTTTATAGCGCTGCTCCGATCCGTCGGCATTTGTCTTCAACTTGTAAACCCATTTGCATTTCAGCGCCTTTCGTCCCGGAGGAAGTTTAGTTAGCTCCCAGGTTTTGTTGCTCTTCAAGGACTCGAACTCTTCTACCATCGCTTTCTGCCACGACTGTCCGTCGCCGCAGCCTATTGCCTCTTCAAATGACTGGGGCTCGTCGATTTCCTGTGGGCACGGAATGTTTTGAGGAAGAATACTGCAAGTCATCTCATAATCGGTATACTTGCCTGGAAGTGTGCGCTCCCTGCCACTGCGCCTGACCACATTGTGTGGATCCTCTTTTTGCGGAGGGAGCGCTGGTGCTGGAGAAGACATCGTTACCACAGTATCGTTTGCGCTGCCATAGTCGGTTTCACATTCGGTATCACCATACGTGCTGTCGAGATCCGACTCGTCGTCGGTTTCGTGATTGTTACTGTTTGGTGTATCGGACGGAGGATTAATCACTTTTTGATCGACTGGACCACAGCTCTCTAACTGTATCCGATCCTCAACCAACTCGGCTGATTCGTTCAGAATCGGTGTTTCTGCTACCTCACTCAGGAAAACGACATCTCGGCTTACAATAACCTTCTTGGTCCTTGGAACATAAACTCGAAATCCTTTCGCTTGAACCGCATATCCGACAAAAATCCCTGATTCGGATATTACATCCCATTTCTGCCTTTTGACTTTAGGCACATGACACATTACCTTTGCGCCAAATACTCGCAGCTCAGAAAGATCTGGTTGCTTGCCACCGAATGCTTCTTCTGGAGTCACAGTAAACCCCTTCGTCGGAGATCGGTTGATCAAAAATACAGCAGTCGCAACAGCTTCCGCCCAAAAAGCTTTGTCCATCTTAGCATCGAATAGCAGGCTTTTTCAACCACGGTTCGATTCATTCGCTCAGCGAGACCGTTTTGCTCCGGGTTGTAAGGAACCGTCATTTCGTGATGAATTCCTGAACTTCGCAAAAACCGTACCATTTCTTGGTTCACGTATTCTTAGCCGTTGTCCGTCCGTAGTCGCTTGATATGTTTTTCGGTTTGATTCTCAGCATAAGCTTTGAAATCCTTAAAACAATCCAGCACCTGCTTCTTTGACTTGAGGAAGTAGACAAACACCTTCCAACTAGCATCGTCGATGAACGTCAAAAAATATCTGCTTCCGCCTATCGATACGTTCTCCATCGGCCCACATAAATCCGAATGCACTAATTCAAGGATTTCACTTGCTCTAGTGCCCTTATTCTTAAATGGCTGACGATTCTGCTTCCCTTGTAGACATACAGTACACGTGGGAACGACTGCATCCCGGAATCGAATGCCACTAGCCATTTCACGTAGCTGCTTTAGGCTCTGTTGGTGCAGATGACCTATTCGCCGGTGCCAAAGAACCATGTCGTCTGCTTCCTTTGCCGCACACGAAACTTGCTGATTGGCCAAGCACAACTTGTAGAGGCCACCTTCCTCCCTGCCAACAGCGACTAGTTCGTTGAATTTCGATCGAACTTCACAAGCGCCCTTCATGAAGACTACACGATATCCGCTGTTACAAATTTTGCTCACCGACATTAAATTGAGCGCTAAGTCTGGAATGCATAGGACATTAGCCATCATCAAATCGCACGAACAACCTTGCACATCTGCTACGAGGTTCACTGTTCCGGTTGCAACAACCAAAGATTCCGCATTGTTCGCTACGTTGATATGCTGCACCACCTCTTTGGCATAATTCAAAATGGCCTTGTTGTGGCACATGTGAGACGTTGCCCCCGAGTCAAAAATCCATTCCTCGTTCGCGCCAGACGACGCTTCACGGGCACTGAATGCAGCATGCTTGCCTGATGATTTCTTCTCCTTTTTGTCATTGGCCTCTCGCTTCTGACACTCCGACGCAAAATGCCCCAAATGCTTACATTTGAAGCACTTTATTGCGGCTTTCTCTTTCTGCTTTGTCTTAGGATGACTGTAGAATGCACCGTCACCGGAACTGGACTTTGTTACACTACTCATCTTCACGTCCTGGAGGATTTTGGCCTTAACTGCATCCGCGGTAATCTTGATCCCAGACGCCTCGAGGCCCATAATCATAGGCTCGTACATATCCGGTGGGCCCATCAGAAGAAGACTCGCCAACCACGTATCGTCGACCTTGAAGCCAACTTCAGAGAGCTTATGACTGGTCGACATCAGCTGACTTACGTACTCCTCCACAGAACTGCATTCAGACAGCCGGATACTGGTCAGTTTTCGCAACAAACCAATCCGTCTGGTCATCCCGTCATCCTGGAATGCGTTTTTCAAATTCTTCCATGCCACTTATGCCGTTTCTGCACTTTGAACCAGACTGTAGTTTACTGGCTCGATGCTGAGGCAGATGGTGGCAAGTGCTCGAAGGGAACTACCATCCGCCGGATCGTCTTCATCCCGTGTAACAGCGTCCCAAGTTCCTTCTCGAATCAGGAGCATCTTGGTTGCAAACGCCCACGAGGTGTAATTTTCCCGTCCACGAAGACGTTCCGTCGCTGGTAACGTAATTCCACCGGCCGCAGGAAACCTGGAACCAGACCTTCCTCTGTCCTGTCGTCGATTAGCATTTCTGTTATTACCAACATCATCTTCAATTCCATTCAGCGACATTTTTGAAAATTATCTTGATTTTCTTCAACTTCTCACAGCGAATAAGAAAAAAATTTTCGCTCTTGTTACTTCAGTTGTTACGCAGATATAGGTCACTATGGAGCTAGCGTTGCTGTGCCCATAACCTGATAGATACACGTCTAGTTTGTAGCAACTATTAGAGTGAAGTGAAGTTTATTAAAAAATCAAATTCATAGCTTACTACTAACAAATACCACTAATAAAGCTCAATGTGCATTTTTAGATAGTTTTATATTATTATGGTAAAACTTTTATTTCTATATTCCTTGTTTATTTCATAATCCTAGACATATATCACAATATCAATTCAAACCAGGTTTTGTCTAATACTAGGAATAATTAAAGAAAACCTATCAGTGTTATTGAGAATGTATCTAAGCATTTTTATTAAGTATTAGTGTCTCATCAATCAAAGATTCACTTTGCTTTGCTTTATTCTACCTATTACCAAAAACTGAATTAAATGAAGTTGCAACTGCCGCATATATTCCTATTGAATCAATCACCCTCTCCCGCTCACAAGGTTTATCATTAAAATTTATAGCTTCACGAGAAAATTCAAGCTGAACACTTTGTAGACTAACTAAAATTACTCTTGTAATGCTTTCTCTAAATTTCAGTTACCCATTTACACTTCTGAGCCTATTTTGTGTTTATTCTAAATACAGGTACAAATAAACATTCTTCATAATTTAAGGAACAGACATGCCTTTCCCTTGTTATTTATAAAAAGTGCACCTAATGTAGAAATTTTTCGTAGGTTTATACTGAAAGTGATGAAACATCACGAAGGACTGTTAGCAACCTGAGATTAGCAACTATAGGTAGTATATCCTCCTCGACGTTTCATGGCATAGCTTTGTCTCTTGTCTTCATATATCCTCCCAGTGAGCTTCATAGTAACGAGTGTTAATACATTTATTGTGCATTTAAATAAAAATGATCAAATCGTCGCTGATGATCTGGCAGTCAGGCTCACTTCCGATGTTTATTTTTGTTGTTCTCGCAACACTGCAACCATCTCAGCCGCCACTGCGCTGTCACTACGGCTTACAAAAACAAATACATTGAAATCATTCCCGCAGTTAATGTTGTGTGAACACCGTGAACACGCATTTATTCTATGTGTTTGTAAAGTCGGAAGAAAGTTCGGAAGTTCGACTTCCGAACTTTAATTTAGTGCTGGCGCCACAATATTTACCCTCTAGCGCCCAAATTTTTGATTCTGACGAAAAACCCCAAAACGCTCAAAGTGGCCAGATTCATGAAAAAAATAGTTCAACTCAGAGTTTATAAATAGTTTGTTTATTTGTGTTTGTGTGTGTGTTTTTTTAGTAAAAATGTTCATTGTTAAGCTATAACTTAAAAAAAGTTACACGAGGAGAGGTTTAAAAGTGGTGTTTTTGCTGTTAAGCATTTTTCATTTTTGTTAATGCAAATCTCTCGAGAGATCTTTTTTTAAATTTATTTGTTGATTGCTAACTTCATCTATAATTTCTCGAGAGATAAGCTTCTTGAAATTCTGAATTTTGAGTTCTCTTAAAAAATATAAAATTCGTGTAAAGTTGTAAAGTAGGCAATGTATGTAATTTTTTCGAGAATGCGGAAAATGAATGAGGACTGAGGATATGATTTAGACTTAGAAAAAATTTCCCTCGTCTAGAGGGGACTCCAACCCGCAATCTCCGATGTGAAATTCGTGATGTGTCTTATCCGTTCCTATCATGTTCCATATAATGTGTTCTATCGTACCTAATGTCAGACGGTAAAAGAAAGGAACGTTAAGGCATTGTAGATATACTAAATAAGAGACTAACTCTAGGCTATTTGTATGGTGTGCTCAGATCCATGTCCATGTTGTTATTGCCTTTGGGCTTTATGATGTTTTTGAAACCTTCGGTTTTCAAAGTACGACGCTGTATTTCTTTCGTACCTACATCACATGCATGTCCAGACTAACTAGCACAGCACTAGCTTCGTCCTAGCAATAGAAATGTCAGCAAAATTATCTGTAATAATCTAACTATCTTCTGTTTTCCAAAGAGACGACACCTGGCGTTACTAATTATGCCAGGTGTCGTCTCTTTGGAAAACATTGTGTTGACGCAAGAAGAACTACCAGCCACACTGCCAGAAAGTTTGCGTTCCGATGTAGATTGGTGCAACCGAGTGCGCGAGGAGAAGAGATTTTGTGCTCTTCTGGCAACTCATGTAGACGCAGTCATCAATCATCATTAAACCTTAGTAGCGATGGGACACACTTTTGTCCGCAACAAATTTCACATCAGCCAAAAGTGGTAATAAAAGTTAAAGTTAAAATTTACTTCCTTGTTTGTGCTAACCAGTAACCAAGTAGAATAAAGTGGCTGAAAAGTGAAACTGAGTTTTATACTTGCCTGTGATACTGGAAGAATTGCCTTTTCGTGGTCTGCTGCGCCTACCGGTAGAAAATTCTGTTTGCTACCCGCTGTCGTCGTTAGTTTTCTGTTGCTGAGAGGAGTTGTTTGCTGAAGCAGAGCTGCCGCCGTCATCGCCCTAATCAGGATTGGAGTTCTGGTTCATCTTCCACATAAAAAACAACACAACGTAGGGCAAGCGCCAACAAAAAATTTGATGCCGTGACCAGGATTTCTCCTGGGCGCTCTTCCTGTTGGTCATCGCCATTTTGTGAAGGACGATCATCGTTAAAAGGACGCTCAATTTTCTGCAAGGCGCAATTGTTCGGCATAATTGCCATTGTTCCAATTTTAAATCGCTATTGTTCCAGTTACAAATCGTCATTGTTCCGGCCACATGTCGCCATTGTTTCGGCTCTAAAGTGCCATTGTCATTGATTCATAGTGCAATTGGACCTGCTGTGGCGTCCCTAGCCGCAATAATTTCGGATTGAATTTCGTGGATTTTTCGGAGTTTTTTGGTTCTGCCAATCCAGCTGCACCGCGCTGCGCTTATTTCCAACGAGGTTCTGGTGGTTTTTGGTGAAAGCTGCTTTTGGAATCGTAAATTCTTGCTGCTGCTGTTCTCGAGTGTTTAACTACCGGTGCTACCGGTATCTACAACCTGCGTTGAAGCATTTCGGATTTTGGAGATTGCTGTTTGTTCCTGTTGGCTGAAATTAATACAAGGCTCGAATTAGCCTTGGCAAAGGTGAGCACCTTTCCAACCTTTTTTAGTCCCTTTTGTAGGTCTACTTTTGGTCTCTCGTTCTGCAGGTTTTCAACTGTATTCTCAAGTTCGTCGCACCGCATCACATCATGGCGGAACAGTTGCAACCAAGGCAGCTGCTTTCAAGGAGAACTACACTACTTGCGTCTCTGGGTCGGGCAGAAGATTTCGACGCTGTTTATATGCTCAGCGAGACCAATCGCAGGTACCGTTGCGGTTACAGTACCTATCTGGCATTTGGGACGGTTTAGAGACTGTGCAGGCTCAACTAGAGGACATCGTGGACACTCCGGAAGGGCAAGCGGAGCACGCAGCGGTGCGTGCGGATTTCGAATCTCGGCTATTCACAATAAAAGCCAGTCTAACTTCTGCTGCTAACCCCAATCCTCCTCCTTCTCATTCTTCCTCCGCTCTCTCAGGTATCAAGTTGCCTACCATTTCTCTGCCGGAATTTGATGGTGATTACAGGCAGTGGCTTGCTTTTCATGATACTTTTCTGGCTTTGATCCATTCCAACACTGATGTTCCGGACATTCAAAAATTCCACTATCTGCGTGCAGCTGTCAAAGGGAAAGCTGCGAAGTTGATCGAGTCCATCGGTATAAGCTCGGAAAATTATGCTTTAGCTTGGCAAACATTGGAGGGCCGTTATTCCAACGACTATCTGCTCAAGAAACGGCATTTGCAGGCACTTTTCGACATCCCATGCATGAAGAAAGAGTCTGCTGCAGCGTTACATGGTTTGGTTGACGAGTTTGAACGGTACATCAAAATTCTTCATCAACTAGGTGAACCCACCGGATCATGGAGTACTATATTGGAGCATCTTTTGTGCACACGCCTGCACGACAATACTCTTCGCGAATGGGAAAATTATGCGTCAACAGCGGAGAATCCGGATTACACCTGCCTAATCGATTTTCTGCAAAGAAGGACGCGAGTTTTGGAATCAATTTCTGTGAATCATCATCACGACTCGAATCCTACTCCCAAGACCTCTGCTAGTGTGCCAAAGCGGCAATTCCAGTCACAATTTCGGCTGTCTTCCTGTGCATCTACCGCCGCGTCGTTTGATTCCAAATCCGTAGACAATTGTGCAGTTTGCAGTCAACCCCACATGGTGATTAGGTGCCCGAAGTTCAACCAGTTCACTTCCAAAGAGCGACAGCCCATAGTCATAGTCCAAGCGTCTATGTTTCTGAAAACCGGGCACATGGTTCGCTATTGTTCGTCTAATTTCAGCTGTCGTAAATGCAATCGTCGTCATCATACGCTACTTTATTCCGGACAAAGTGAGGGATCGCAGCGGACCAAAGAAAATGTTGCATCTAGTTCTGTTTCTACCGTTACGAAGAATTCGCAACTGGGTGAGTGTTCTGTACCAGAATCTTCGAATCAATCTTCGGTTCCAGCCACCGAGATCATTCCAATAGTTGAAGTTAGTACAGCCGCCCAGTTCCCCCAGGAAAACGTTTTTCTTTAAACCGTTATTGTAAAAGTGATCGATGCTTATGGTCAAGCACATTTAGCTCCTGCCCTACTGGACAGCGCTTCACAACCGAATCTCATCACCGAGCGAATGGCTCAAATTCTTCGACTACGTAGAGAACGTGTCAACGTCATCATGCAGGGTGCTGGTAAGCTTTCTAAGCCGGTTTGGGAGTCGGTATTCACGGAAATCCACTCGAGACGGGACGATTTTTCATGCGGTGTAAATTTCTTGGTAATGGACAAAGTTACGGCGAATCTGCCTCCTCGAGATGTTCCCACAACTGGATGGAAAGTTCTCAAAGGTTTGTTTCTGGCAGATCCGTCATTCAACGTGAGCCAACCAATCGACATGGTTCTAGGGGCAAGACATTTCTATTCATTCTTTCCCAGTACTGCGCGTATCCAGTTGAACGAAAATTTACCTCTTCTAGTCGACAGTGTTTTCGGATGGATCATCGTTGGCTCTGTCAGCTCAGCTGATTCTCAACCAGGTCCCTCGTCTACAGTCTGCAGCATTGTATCAGTTTCAGCAACTACCCTGGAAGACAGCATCGAACGATTCTGGAGGACCGAAGAGTTAACCACCAAGAAAAATTATTCTGTAGAGGAAAGGAACTGTGAAGCCTCATTTCAATCCACATGTTCGCGAAATTCGGAAGGCCGCTCATGTCCGTTTCCCCAAGAAGCCTGATTTTGGAGTAATGCTCGGTGAGTCAAAATCCGGTGCTCTACGGCGGTTCGAACTACTAGAAAGACGATTGGAACGGAATCTGCAACTCAAAGATGACTATCATCAGTTCATGCGAGAGTATCTCTCCCTTGGCCACATGAAGCTGGTCCAAGCGGACGACGATCGTGACTCTCGGACGTATTATTCACCGCACCACTCCATAATTAAGGAAGCACAGACAGTCGAGAACCATCTGCCTGCGCATCGAGCTTAGCGAACTATTGAGGAAAGGTGGAATGGAGCTGCGGAAATGGACCTCCAATCAGCTTGAAGTATTGCATGGATTAAGTAGCGAACAAATTGGAACACAGTCTACCTTACGCTTCAGCTCAAATGAGACCATTAAAGCACTCGGAATCGCGTGGGAACCTGAAGCGAATTGTTTGCGTTTTGATTCGCAGATTTGTAGCAGAGAAGGACCGCACACCAAGAGAACTGTTCTGTCCGACATTGCCAAATTATTCGATCCACTCGGGCTTATTGCCTCAGTAATCGTTCGTGCAAAAATCCTGATGCAGGAATTGTGGTCGCTGTCCTGCGATTGGGATGATCTTGTACCAGATCCCATCAATTCGAAATGGGAAAAATACCATCGAGAGCTCGTCAAGATTTCTGAACACCGAGTAGACAGGTATGCTTTTCTTCCTGATGCCGTTATCCAGCTACACACATTTGCAGATGCCTCCCAGTCCGCTTACGGTGCCTGTACTTACGCTCGATGCGAGCACGCTAAAGGTAGCGTACGAATCCAGCTATTGGCGTCAAAATCGCGTGCATCTGCATCATATTTTTGGTCCGACTCTGCAGTCACTCTGCATTGGCTGAAGTCACCGCCGAATGTATGGCCAACCTTCGTCGCTAACCGAGTATCCGACATACAGCATAATACAAACGGTTGCCAATGGAGGCATATTCCTGGAGCAGAAAACCCCGCTGATCTTGTTTCTCGTGGTTTGTCGGTGGAAAACTTTCTGGCAAGCAACTTATGGAGCAACGGTCCCGTTTGGCTAGCGCAATCACAACAACATTGGCCATCTTCTACACCACCAAGTGTCCCAGAGGAGGAGTTTAAAAGGCGAACGACAGTTGCAGCCATCCAAGCATCCGTTTCAGTTAATCCGTGGTTTCTGCGTTGGTCCTCCTACAAGACTCTACTGCACGTTGTAGCATACTGCCTGCACTTCCTGAATAACACCCGTTCTAAAGCGCGAACACAATCATCAGCACCAGCTCAGCCTGCTAGTAGTACATTAACCGTCACGGATTTAAATACAGCTAAAACATTGCTTCTACGGTTGGTCCAGGAAGATGCATATGCGGAAGAGATTAGGCAGTTACAGAAAGGTAACACGGTGAGCAGACAACCTTCAATTCGTCGAATGAACTCCTTTTTAGACCCTGAGAGAGTGTTGAGAGTAGGAGGTCATCTTAACCTATCCCAGTTGCCATATCAAGCAAAACACCCAGCTTTAATTCCTGCCAATCATTCATTCTCCCGCCTGATAACCGAACATTACCGCCGCAAATTGCTTCATGGCGGCGGGCGCCTGCTTTTGAGTACGATTCGAGAAGAATTTTGGCCGCCGAGAAGTCGAAAACTAGTTCAGAGCATCGTTAGAAATTGTTTCCGCTGCACGCGTCTCAACCCGATACCTGCTCAGCAACAAATCGGCGAGCTTCCAGTGCAGAGAATCATCCCAAGTCGTCCATTCAGCATCACAGGTGTGGACTACGCTGGTCCACTTTATCTTCGCCCAATCCATAAACGTGCCGCATCTGCGAAGGCTTACCTGTGCGTGTTTGTGTGCCTTTCCACTAAGGCGGTGCATCTAGAATTGGTGCGATTTGTCCACTCCAGCCTTTTTATGTGCCCTGCGAAGGTTCATCGCTCGCCTTGGTCGACCTACGCATATCCATTCTGACAACGAAAAAAATTTTGAAGGAGCGAAAAATGAATTAGCTCAGCTTTTCGATATGTTGCACAGTGAGTCTCAACAAGATAAAATTAGTGCCTTTTGCACCGAAAAGGGCATCACTTGGCATTTGGTACCACCCAAAGCACCTCACTTTGGCGGCTTATGGGAAGCTGCAGTTAAAGTTGCAAAGAAACATATTTTCCGCCAACTAGGATCGACTCGTTTGTCGTTCGAAGATATGTGTACTATTTTAGCACAAATCGAAGCAATAATGAATTCCCGTCCGCTGCTACCCATGACAGAAGATCCAAATGACTTGGCCGCCCTGACACCAGTACACTTTTTGATCGGATCATCGATGCATTCCCTGCCCGACCCAGATCTCCATGACGTACCTGCGAACCGGCTTGAACACTACCAGAAGCTGCAATTGCATGTGCAGCGATTTTGGATTCACTGGCGAAAGGAGTACCTTCAAGAGCTGCAGGAAGACACCAGAGGATGGAAACGAAACGACAAAATTGCTCCCGGTAAAATGATCATCGTTGTCGACGACCTGCAGCCCCCAATTCGTTGGCCATTAGGCCGAATAGAATCAGTTCTCCCTGGAAAGGATCAGTTGGCAAGAGTTGTCACCGTTTGCACTGGTCGTGGCATCATAACTCGGCCGATTGCAAAAATCTGCCTGCTACCGTCTGATATAATGGAAACCAACACTTACGAATGTTCCACAATGGCCAGCAACCCACAACCGGCCCAACGGAGTTCGGATTTGTCGTCAGAATAGGCTGAAAACTAGAAAAATTTAGTGTTACGCAAATTTATTTGGTTTAGATTTATGTTTTTGTTTACTATATTTATGTTGAACATAATTGTTCAAAGCGGCGGGTATGTTGACGCAAGAAGAACTACCAGCCACACTGCCAGAAAGTTTGCGTTCCGATGTAGATTGGCAACTCATGCAGACGCAGTCATCAGTCATCATTAAACCTTAGTAGCGATCGGACACACTTTTGTCCGCAACAAATTCCACATCAGCCAAAAGTGGTAATAAAAGTTAAAGTTAAAATTTACTTCCTTGTTTGTACTAACCAGTAACCAAGTAGAATAAAGTGGCTGAAAAGTGAAACTGAGTTTAATACTTACCTGTGATACTGGAAGAATTGCCTTTTCGTGGTCTGCTGCGCCTACCGGTAGAAAATTCTGTTTGCTGCCCGCTGTCGTCGTTAGTTTTCTGCTGCTGAGAGGAGTTGTTCGCTGAAGCAGAGCTACCGCCGTCATCGCCCTAATCAGGATTGGAGTTCTGGTTCATCTTCCACATAAAAAACAACACAACGTAGGGCAAGCGCCAACACATTGTTTTCCGGCGAAAAAATTTGACGTTATTGCCTGATATCGCTTTCCAATGCCATCGGGTCTTATCAACCCGATGGCATTGCGCCATGTTTCAAGAGCTAACATTACAACGTATATGTAAACGAGATGACATCTCATCGCCACCAGAGTCTATTTTTATACCGTACAGTGCCCATTCACCGCTCACTTTCTCTTGGAAGTTATTTTTTCCATAAACAAAAAACACTTTTTGAAAAATATTTTCACCGATACTTCAGCAACGCTTTCCTGAAATATTGGGGAAAATATTTTTCGTGTAGTGTATTTAGTTATGGAAAAAATAACTTCCAAGCAAAAAGTGAGCGGTAAATGGAACCCTCACGCAGGGGCGGACGAAGACTGATTTGAGCTGCAGACGAAAATTTTTTTGGCGCCCGTCTTCATTTTTCGATTACAGTCAGGTTTTTTTTCGCGGTAGATACGTACTTTTTAAAAAAAAACCGTGTAAAAAACCGCGCTAGTTTGAAAATCCGCGTAGAAAAACCACGTTAAATCAAAAATCCGCGTAAAAACCGCGTTAATTCAAAAATCCGCGTAATGTAAGCCACCAAGAAAGGTTTTAATAAAACGCAAGACGCTCTACGACCAGTATTAAAAATTGTCCTCTTTGACGGTTATTTCGGATTTTTCGGAAGGCGGAGGGTTTTCATGACTAAGTCTTGTATTCAGAAAATACTCAAAAGTTTTTGGTTCGCAATCCTTAACTCGAAAACCCGAGATTTTTTTTTAATTAACACGGTATTATTGAAAAGAAGGCGTGAATTCAAAAATCCGTGTAAAACCGCGTAATACTAAAATCCGCGTTAAAACAACGTGTAAAAAACCTGACTGTATATCAATAGTTATATTCGACATCGGACCTGGATACTAGAGAGTCCGGTCCAAAGTTTTTCCGGCTTCAATGTCCGATTTAATTCCTGACCGGACCAGAATGGAGCTATCTGTACCGGGTAATGTTTCTGGAGTACGGAAAAGTCCGGTTAAAAATCAAACTTAACGTGATTTAAATCACAAGCAGCAGACTTACAGGTTTCTTCAGTTGCATTTCTATGAATGTGCGTAATTTCAATCCAAGTAACATATGGGTCATTTCATGTCAAGTGTCCGAGGAAATGCACCGACCAATCCCGATTTCGACCAAAATTTGTGAGTCGATGTATTTTGAGCCGGAGCTTATAAGTACAAAGTATTATACCGATTGGTGGACCCCTCGGCCAATGGGACTGCCGCCACTTTTTGCGAATTTAGCAAAACACCTTTTTTATTTTGTGAATATCTCGGGACCCTGAAGAGCTACAGGTGATATTGACATATCATTTTGAAGGGTTTTAGATGTAGAATCGATCTACGTGATCAATTTTTTTCTGCAGTGTTGCCAACATTGCATTTTTTTCGATTCAAAACTTAATTTGCAATTTCCTCAAAATACCCCCCCTTCGATTTTGATTTTGACTACGCCAATGTGTTTAGCAGACAATTTTACATAGTAATAACCTATCAGCGAAAAAACAATGTAGCGTTCCAGAGATACAGCATTTTCAAAATTGCAAGATTTTGGATTTTGTCTACGCACGAAAGCGCTTCTACATAAATTGCTGCAATCTTAATGGTATCCTAGCAGGCGTTGCCAACATTGGCAGTGCCAACATTGCCAACATTGCATTTTTTTCGATTCAAAACTTAATTTGCAATTTCCTCAAAATACCCCCCCTTCGATTTTGATTTTGACTACGCCAATGTGTTAAGGAGACAATTTTACATAGTAATAACCTATCAGCAAAAAAACAATGTAGCGTTCCAGAGATACAGCATTTTCAAAATTGCAAGATTTTGGATTTTGTCTACGCACGAAAGCGCTTCTACATAAATTGCTGCAATCTTAATGGTATCCTAGCAGGCGTTTGTGTTATCGAAGAGATATACCTTAGAGGAGCATCCGTTAATGATGTAACGCAAAAAATCCCGTTCTAGAATCATTTTCACGAAAAGTTACAGGAGAGTATTGGTAACACTTTTCACATGAATTTTTATTTTATTGGTTTATCACATTGTAGAAATCATCCTCTCTCAATTTAAAACCGTTTCCTAACAGCCGAATGGTCATGTTTTTTCCTGATTTAAGGTTTGCTATGATTTCAAAATTGTAAACAATATGTCTCATCACGAGTGCAGTCATTTCAATCTTGAAGATGGTGTGTTTAATTGGATTGTATTTAAAACAAATTTGTGTCGCTGGAAAACGGTATTGGTGATCACAGCAGCTTGCGCGATGAGATTTACTAGCTACTAAGGGAGCATGCATAAATGACGTAGCTTTTTCATTTTTTTTTACCCCTTTCCCCTTCTCCCACCGTAGCATTTCGTCACAAAATCAGACCCCTATAGATAATTACGTACCATTATAACAAAATCCACAACCCCCCCCCCCTCCCTCACCCCACCCCAATGACTTTTTTTGCAAATTTTATTACCAAAAACATTCATTGTATCATTAATGAATAAGACAAGACAAAGAATTAAAAATGACCATAAACAAACAAAGCCGTAAAAAAAACAATTAGAATGAATCCAAATTTTTTAATTTTATATTTGCTACGTAGCTTGGCTGCTAGTCGTTGCATGTTCGAGTCCCAGTTCGGGAGAAGATTGTTATTATCAGTAGGAATCAGCGGCTGCGAAGCCTGTGTCAAATAAACGGAACAGAAAAAGCCACCTCCGCTCTAATCCTGGGTAAGAAGAATATAGGCAGATGAATCTTATGATAGGCTCACTTGCTCGATGACGTGCTATGATATGAGCAAATTAAGATATTCGGTTATGATAAAATATTTTGGATGCGTTCGGAGACTTGTTGGCAACACTGCAGAAAAAAATTGATCACGTAGCTCGATTCTACCTCTAAAACCCTTCAAAATGAAATGTCAATATCACCTGTAGCTCTTCAGGGTCTCGAGATATTCACAAAATAAAAAAGGTGTTTTGCTAAATTCGCAAAAAGTGGAGGCAGTCCCATTGGCCGAGGGGTCCACCAATCGGTACAACACTTTGTACTTATAAGTTCCGGCCCAAAATACATCGACTCACAAATTTTGGTCGAAATCGGAGATGGTCGATGCATTTCCTCGGACACTTGACATGGAATGGCCCATATTGTATTTTAAAGCAAATAGGTATATGTTAGGGTGGCAATGACTGTATGGAACAATTTTTATCATCGAATTTCAAAAACCGTATGTATATTTTGTTTATTGGCCCAAAAACCATCTATGCAAACTTTCAGCCCAATCGGACATGATTTAGGAGTTTCTCAAAGCGCTCAAAGTTGTGATTTTTCGACCCTCGAAAGTCTACCAAGGGAGGAGGAGTACATAAAATTGGGAAAATCGAAACTTTTTTTCGATGCCAAATGTCTTAAAAATACTTGAAATGTTGAGATCTAGTGTTATCTCGAAAAAATATGTTGGTCAATAATTGACCTTCTGGGAAAAAAGGCATTTTGTTGTTCAAAATCGGTTGGTGGTCGCAACCTTTGTGCTGCCCCAACAGTGGGGGAGTTAAGATACACGGACAACATGCACTGTGGAAGCTATTTCACCTTCTGTAAATTAGACGGCCGCGACAGATGGAACTGCTAGAATCCGCACAGAATGCTTGCTTACGTTGTCAAAAGTTATTAACTTTCAATGACTTGTTTATTAGCCTTGAAAAAAGGCATTTTGCTGTTCAAAATTGGATTTGGTGATGACGATCTTTATGCTGCCCCAACAGTGGGGGAATAGTGGCAGTCTGGCGAAGCACGCTGAGAAAAACCGCGCTGCTACTGAGACATGGTGACCAACCACAGCGCAAGTGATTTATTTAATTTGAAGGCAGCCACAGGCGCAACCCGCTGTTACTTCTGAGTGCTGTATCTGCTTCTACTGCTGCCAACGTTGTGGACGGTCCATCCAGCTCGCCTTCCGACTAATGAATGTAGCTAGTTTTCCCAGAAACACTCTTTTATAGCCGAAGGGTGCTACGTAATAGGCCACGCCTTTCTGTTCAGTTGTCTAATTCTCTAATATTCTTTAAACGAATTATTCCACAATCCGCATTCGATATTTGTTTCCAGCGAATAAACACCGATGGTGCTCTCACACACGCAACGGTTTTAACCCGTATTTTATTGCGGTTTGTAACATCAAGCGATTTCGTTTGCTCGTTGTTGCGTGTTGCATCATGTTGCAACTGAGCAGTTGAGAGACGACGCAATTCTGTTTATGCTGATTGATAGATTTGAATTTATATCAGTACTGCATATTCGAATTAACTGCCTTTGTGAATGCGTTCTAACAGGGCAGTTTGTTCACAAAATCGGTTATGTTGATCGCAGCCTTTGTGCTGTCCCAACAGTGGGGGTATTAACTAAATAAACTACAACAGAATTTGATTGCTAGGATCCCGCGAAGAATTTTTGCTTGTGTTGATGCTAGGAAATTTTCACCCTTCAATTACTTGTTTATTTGCCTTGAAAAAAGGCATTTTGCTGTTCAAAATCGGTTGCTGATCGCAACCTTTGTGCTGCCCCAACAGTGGGGGAGTTAAGATACACGGACAACATGCACTGTGGAAGCTATTTCACCTTCTGTAAATTAGACGGCCGCGACAGATGTAACTGCTAGAATCCGCACAGAATGCTTGCTTACGTTGTCAAAAATTATTAACTTTCAATGACTTGTTTATTTGCCTTGAAAGAAGGCATTTTGCTGTTCAAAATTGGATTTGGTGATGACGATCTTCATGCTGCCCTAACACGGGGGAATAATGGCAGTCTGGCGACACACGCTGAGAAGAACCGCGCTGCTCCTGAGACGTGGTGACCAACCACAGGGCTAGTGCTGCTGCTAAGGAAGGACGACTGCTGTTGACAACTTGTCGCTGTCCAGAACTATTATGAGCGACTTCGGCTGAAACAGGCTCTTATATAGGCCAAATAGCATGTTTTCAATTGCAAGGTATATGATTCTGTCGACCGTGCTTGGGAAGCAATCATATAACGACCAATCAGAGGACGTAATTTTCGTTTAAACAAGGCTTGACAATTATCAATAGTACAATAGTTTGCATAATCAATCAACAATTTTCTACATTTGGGTGGATGCGTGTATAATTTTCCAAACAATTGCTGCAAAAATGAAGGAAATCGGTTGAAAACAAACCGATTTATAAGCATTTAAAAAGGGACATATTTCGTCCCTTTTTCGTTAATAGTTTTCCTATTTACATCCCTATGTGGTAGGCTAAAGAAAAACGTAGTTCTACGTCAAAAATCATAGCCGGTTATGGTCGGGCAATATCGTTTTCTCAGCAACGTTTTCGATCATACCAATCACATTTATGCGTACCGCAGATTGTATTACCGCGTTCAATAACACGTTGCTAGGATACCAAACAACTGTGTTCGGTATATAGCAAGTAAAACTCATCCAATGTGATTACATACTTCTGAAAAGATTCTGCGAAAAGATTTATTTAAAGTGTGGCTGCAAGAGCCTGGTACTTCAGGTATCACGAGAATGCACCACGTTCGGGAGTATATTTTGAAGCAAGAAGGAAGGTTTGTGGACAACGGCAGTATACAGTTAAAAAAGAATGTTACAAGGTTATGTTCCAAGTTCAATAGTCGGTGGAGCAAGGCAAAAAGGACGCAATGCCGTTTTGAGTCCCAAAATGAACGCTGGCTTAACTGCTACGCTGATGCAACGTGGTGCATTCTCGTGATACCTGAAGTACCAGGCTCTTGCAGCCACACTTTAGATAAATCTTTTCGCAGCATCTTTTCAGAAGTATGTATACACATTGGATGAGTTTTACTTGCTATATACCAAACACAGTTGTTTGGTATCCTAGCAACGTGTTATTGAACGCGGTAATACAATCTGCGGTCCGCATAAATGTGATTGGTATGATCGAAAACGTTGCTGAGAAAACGATATTGCCCGACCATACCCGGCTATGATTTTTTTTGCATACTTGTAGTGTACACAATGACTGATTAAAGGAGAATAATTTTGGCTGCCACAAAGTGCCACTGATTGAATTATATTACCCTAAACATGTGCATAATTTTGACTTAAAACAAATTTTGAAGTAAACTATACAATATCAGGGTGGCGACTCTACCGGGAAAAGCGGGAAAAAGACGGGAATTTCAAATCACCGGGAAAAAAAAGTCGGGAAAACCGGGGAATTAGGCTTCACACCGGGAAATTCATCCTTTGGCATGTGTCCTTCTAAGAAAGTATTAGCAGCAAGTGTTAGCAAGTGAAATGATTGGAAAACTGTATCTTGAAAACTTCTGCTAATCGCGTCTATAGACGAGTTGTAGCATATTAATTTTTAGACATGGAAAAAATATTCATTGGAACAAAAAATTTCAATTTGAATGATGTAAAATTGATGTCATGTGCAAACTTGAAAGACGTAGCAAACATATTTTTTTTTAATTCTTTGGCAGATCAAAGACGATTTCGTTAAAATGAGTTGCATATTGTTTTAAAAAAGGAACTAAAATTTATCGAATAACTGAAAACAGTCATGAGTTTTTTTGAAAAATAATGCGAAATTGCTTTTTACGCCGTTTTTTGTGTGGTTTTTTACGCGTCTCTTTCAATGTAGATTTGGGAATTTCCGCAGTTTGTCATACAAAATTTCTGGAAAAGTCGCGAATTACTCAAATTATTTTGAATATTTTGTTTCGAATTGTTACTCTTATATTCCGTTGGCCTCACCTCGAAAATATTTTTAGTCCCAAAATGTCGAAGTTTTACTGAAAAAAATCCGGGATCTCAAAGTTTCTACGACATTTACCACCTGAAAAAATCGACGATTTCATGTGCATTTTTCATTGATCACTTTGAGGCTTTTGTTCCCGAAGTCCGCTGGAAATCGGTTTTTGCATGAGGACTTTTTTTGAGAAAACACAACTTTCCCCTAACGCAAAACGATGTTTGTGGTTAAATTTGTCCTATACTTTCAATTATCACCCTAATATAGAAGCTTTGAAATAGCAAAAGCAAGCAAGTAAGCGCGAGAAGGCGAAGATTGTCAAAGATTTGGAGATAAAAATGGCGAAAAATTGTGCATTTTGGTGTACTGTATGGTCTCTAAAGTCTCTTTGTATTGTCGACGAACAGATAAAAGCGATGACACAGGAATATTTATCATAGTTTTATAACACTATTTTAGCATGGATATGAATAAACATGTGTAAATTGATGTTTTTCTCGTATTTATTTATAATAAAACATCGGGAAAATTTTTGAAATATCACTGGGAAAACCGGGAAAAAAGCGGGAAATCGAAAATTTATTTTGAGTGGCCACCCTGCAATATACGATATTGAAATCTTCAGAAAAGTTGTGCATCTTGATGGTATCAACAACTTTGTAGAATATGCCAACTCGATCAGATGATGATGATGATGATGGTCCCACCTCATACCCCTACATCGGTTTGCGCTGGACGATTTATCTATATGAGATATTTTTAAAAATATGCGAATCAAACTCAAAAAACTTTATAAATTGATTTTAAGGGGGTGGTAACAGGAATTTAGCTAGAACTTGTAGGTCTTATAAGATAGACACCTGGTGTCTTCGGAAAAAAATTATAAAATTTATATATCTGCAACTTTACCGAAGACCTAAACTTGATATCTTGTAACTGAAAATTTTTGCCTCAAATAAAACTGTATACCCCCTTAATAATAGTTTCAACTATTATCTCAAAATATTCTAAAGAGCATATTGGAAAACTTCTTCGAAGACACCTATATGCTAAAACGTCGAAAAAGACTTTTGTCCCTCTTTTTTCAGTTTGATCCCACTGTGCGGCGTTAGTCGGATTTCCATCAGAAGTAACCTCTGAAACACGTTGTAGATTCTACCTACGCCTAGAGTATTGACCTGAATTTGTTTGTTTGATCCAGCTGAGTGTATAAACTCGTTAAGACAAGTTATTTCTGATGGGAATCCTTTGTGAACTCAAAGAGGAAAAGCTCTTTAATTCCTTCTAGTGTGTTCTTGGGCGACACAGACTCTTCGACTGTCACGGAATCTTGCGAATTATTTGCTGATCATTTTTCGTCTGTGTTTGCCAATGGCTGTACAACACAGTCTAAAGCTGAATTAGCTGCAGCTGGTGTACCTGTTGGTGCTGCTGACACGGATATTTCCGAAATCACCCCTGCTGGTCATGGTCATTGCTGGTGCCAAGAAGTTGAGAAGCTCCTATTCTCCTGGTCCCGACGGTGTTCCAGCTATTATTTTCTGTCGCTGCGCTATTGCTCTTGCCGTGCCCCTCAGTCGGATTTTTACCAAATCGTTTGAACAACAAAAGTCTCCGGCGCTGTGGAAACAATCTTTCATGTTTCCGATACACAAGAAGGGAGACAAACGTGACGTAAGGAACTATAGAGGAATAACCAGCTTTTCTGCCGAATCTAAGCTCTTCGATATCATCGTCCACAGTGTGATTCTAAACTGCACTAGAAGCTATATTTCAATTGATCAGCATGGTTTTATGCCGGGTCGTTTAGTGTCGACCAACTTGATCGAATTCACAAGCACCTGTATCTCACAGATGGAAGCTGGATCGCAAATTGATGCTGTTTATACAGATATTAAGGCCGCTTTTGACACAGTAGATCATCGAATACTTTCCCATAAGCTTTCTAAACTCGGTATGTTTGAGAGACTAACCTCTTGGCTGAGCTCGTATCTTTTAGGCCGCACCTTGAGTATTAAGCTGGATTCCGCAGTTTCACGGACATTTAGCAACACTTTCGGAGTCCCTCATGGCAGTAATCTTGGTCCACTGCTGTTTGCTTTATACTTCAATGACATTGCCATTTTGCTAGGAGCCGGGTGCGTATTGGTATATGCCGACGATCTGAAGATCTACCTTGTTGTGAATTCTGTCCAGGACTGCCAACGCCTGCGAGCACTGTTGGGCACGTTTGCTGAATGGTGTAACAGAAACAAGCTCACAATGAGCATCGCTAAATGTATGGTCGTAACATTCCATCGTTGTCATGTGCCCATTTCTTTTAATTACCAGATAAATGGATGTGTCCTCGAACGCGTAGATCAGATCAACGATCTTGGAGTTTTGTTGGATCATAAGCTCACTTTCAATCAACATTTTTTTTTTCTTCATCTATGTCTTTCAATCAACATTATACTGCTGTCATATCCAAAGCCTCGAAACAACTTGGTTTCATCGCCAAAATTGCTCGAGACTTTACAGATCCACACTGCTTGAAGGCATTGTATTGTGCATTAGTTCGGCCAATCCTTGAAAATGCCTGCATCATCTGGAATCCTTATGACCTGTGCTGGAAAAACAGAATAGAACGCGTTCAACGAAGGTTTGTTCGTATCGCTTTGAGAAATTTACACTCCAGACTACACAGGGTCTACTCCAGACCCAATAATCTTCCCTGCTACGAAGACCGTTGTAAGCTGTTGGATTTGGATACACTGGAGAGTCAGCGGAAGATTCAACAAGCTACTCAGATAACCAGAAATCGTATAAAAATGGCAATACAAAATCAAGTTTCAATCAAAATTGTATAAAGTTCATGTTATAAGCAGTTCAAGTTATCTTTCATCATATATGGGTCGTACAGTCCGTGATATATGACTGCATATGGTTCCTCGTATAAATGCACACAAAAAATCAGGTTTCATCGCAGTAGATTTGTCAACAGTGCTAAATTTAATTGAAGTGCAAAATTGTAGGATTTCTAATTTATGTGATCCACGATGATATTCGTATTTCTTGAAAACTCCTATAACAGTTGTAAGAGGATTGCATAATAAATTTTATACAATTAACTTTTTCGTGACAGTTAAAATCGTCTATTATGAAACACGAAATCGTTGAATAGTAAAGAATCATACAATTTTTATGCCAAATTTAATTTAAAATAAAATGTCCCTTTCAGCAACTCTGGTTTTTAAAATGTAGTTCCTAAAAGATTTAATGAATTGGGTATAAATCATGAACGCAGTTTTGAATAAAAGAAAAATCACCCAAAAAAATGGCACATACAGTCGAGTTCCACATAAACATGGGCAACGCCTTGAAAGATTTTTAATGTTTGTTGATTGCAACTGCTTGAATCGCCTAACAGTTAAAAAGAAGGTCAATGCAGATCGCATGTTATTATTCCTTCGTATATGACGCAATATTGAGTTACATATTGACATCAGAACCTATAAATAGACTTGGGTCAACATTGAAGACAATAAGTGACATTATATACGATTTACAGTTTCTTACGATTTGAGGCATTCAACAGTACTAAATAAAATTCGTTGACATGCAGCATCGTAAAATGACTCCGAGGATAGGGAGTAAGAGTAGTGATCGGAACGTTGGGAGTTCGAGGCTGAACACAACCTTGTAAAATATAATAAAGAAAAATGCTGCAGCCAACCTCAATAATTATTCTATGTGTTAATAAGAATGTACTAAGTTAATGGTACGCGTACTTCTCATTGAAAAAAAAATTAAATGGAAATTGTTGCTACTCAATTTTATGTTTTTTTATTATTTGGAAAATTTAGGTTGTATATAATGCACATTTTTTCCGCAGTAGAGCAAAATCATTTCAAATCGTCTGGAAATACGCGAAAATTTAATCGACTATTTTTGATTTGAATGAAACATTGCACACGTATTTGGCTTAGCAAACTGAGCATTTTTCACAGGTAGAGAGATTTTTTACACCCATGAGCAGTGTTGCGATTGGAGTGCGAAAATAAAACCTTCTTCACACGAGCAGCATGCTATGTTTTCCAAATCATATTCGCACACTTTGGTGAAGCTCCTGAAAGCTCACGGCTCCAGCCGGAGCGCGACTAGCAAAAGCAACACTCCGGTTACTCTTTTATATTCAACGCTCCGACGTGATATTTATCACGCCGGAGTGCACTTATATGAGTGAACACCAGGAGTGAGTCGATTGCTATGATTGAATTTGGGCGCAAAAGTAATTTGAACCACATGTTTAATACAATGTACCTACCTATGTTATCATACGATAGTTTGCGCCGAATGCTACGTATGAGGTATCTCTTTTGCAATGAAATGTCGGCCTTTGCTTAGATAGCTGGAGATTATTGAAAGGCTAGACTACAAACATTTTAACAAATAAACGTTCAGTTGTTATTAAAAATGTTTTGAAGAACAACATTTTTAAAACTTCTGCTTCTATGATCCAGAGTTGGATGTTTCAAATGTAAGTGAATAAAAAAATAAGCAATACATTTCAATCCGTTTTGGGTTTGTCCGGTTGGCTCCGTTCGGTCCGGTTCGGAGTCTGGAAACGAAAGTCCCCAGTTTTTTTTTTTAACTTAATGACAAATCAAACAATGTCTGATATGCATGTTAGAAACAGTTTGATGGAATGAAAGAAATGCAAAACTAGTTTTGTTGTAAAATTTGAAAGACTTCCTCAAAACGTTTTTTTTTTGTCGAAGGGTAAGTGCCCCGGAACTCTGGCAGCGGTTTCTCCGTCAGATTGTTTACAGCATTCTAATGCAAAACCTGCCAAAAAGCAACCGCTATCGATGTAGTGTGATTCATTACCAGATAGAAAATTGCATTACCTCGGCGGTCGCTCTTTGGCAGGATTTGCATTAGGAAGTTACAAAAAACCTGACGGAGGAACCGCAGTCGGAGTAGTTCCATACCCTGCATGAATTTTTCAAACAGAGTTGTGATCGTTTAAATTACAAAAAAAAAATCAGAAAATGTTCTCCATGTTTTTGCACAGTGATAGAAATTATTTAGGTTTATTTCATCAGCATATAAAAAACACAGTCTTTAAAAATATTTGATATACATATATGTATTTTCTTTGCGATATGTCACTTGAATTGCTATTCTGCTTTTCGAAAAAGTGCAACAAAAAAACACATCCTGCAATGTAAATGTGCTGCTTGTGATTTTAATGGCGTTGAGTTTAATTTTGAACGGTCCGAACAGATTACTATTAACAAACAATAACAATATCGCCCGCTATATAGCCTGAGGGGCTAATGCGGTCTCGATCAACTAGATTAGTTGAGAGAATTCGTTATCGATATTGTTTTCGGCACATTTTGCATGTTGTAGGATAAGTACAACGATACACCGTGCCCCAGTGCTGAGTCGAGAAAATTTCCAGCTCGAAAAGATCCTCGACCTGATCGGGAATCGAACCCGATATCACAACCGTGTGGGAGAGCTAGCCGACCGACATCGCTAACCACAGAACCACGGGGACCACAGATTACTATTAAGATAAACTACAATATGATCATCACTCTTCGTCCGCCTTAACTTATGTATTGAATTTCAAACAACCAATTCGAATTTGGCATAACTGATTCAATAAAATACTCGTATTTTGTCATTTACCTGTTTTACGTGGAAATGCACAATATTAAAGCAGGTATTAGACGAAGCAAATTTTTGCTATTTTTGTTACGGATTTTATTTTGTGCAAATAAAATTCGAACCAAAAATAGCAAATATTTGCTTCGTGTAATGTCCGCTTAAGTCATATAATATTAATACCAAATGTGCTTGGTGTTAAATGGAAAACGGATTTTGGAAGTACAGCCGGAATTCGTTGATTGGAACACGGCTGCCACCCAACTAGTGAATCGTGTTAAGACTGTAGTACACTTTTCGACCAAGCGTCAAATATTTGTCACTTTTTGACAAATAAAATTTTCACAGATTTTTAGTCGGAGATAATTGTTTGTCAAAATTATTTGACAAACTTATTACACTAGGAAAATATTTATCGCTGGTTCGTTTCTCGGTTGATTGATTATCGAAAAATGTCGTTGTCGAAAAAAACGCATGTATCCCTGACCGTTCACCAAGAGAAAATTTGTCTATTTGTCATTTACGAGTTTTCAAAACTATGTCAAAGAAAATAAACTTTGTTTTTCTGTCTTGCTGCTGTGGTAAATATTCAATGTATTTGGTCAATACATTTTTATACTAAAAATCCATCGAAAAGCAGCATGATAAAGCGCAAGCATATCACTATGCTTCCTGCCTGAAAAATGGAGGATCGCGACGCTGGATATTTCCGGTGAAGGTGTTAAAGAAATAAAAAAACAAACAACCGAACAATAAACCTCTGAATTACACACAAAATGTTGTAGATGTATAACATGTACTATTTAAATTACGCGATTGATTATGTCAGAGATGATCTGCATAAAGTATCCAACTAGTAGCGCTGAGGAACAAACTTATCAATGCTGAATGAATTAAGCGTACTAAACATGTTTACAAATTATTCACAACAATGAATAATATAATTTTATTTTAGTAATATTTTTTTTTTTCATTTCTCGGACCCCTTACTTAAATGCATTTGAATGATGTTGACTTCTGATATTAGAGTGCATTTTAGTTGGGTGACGGCCCAGCGACTCACCACTGTATATGAGAAATTCCATTAAGATGGCCCAATATATTAGTTTTTTTAAATTGTTATTTTTGATTTGGCTGAAACTTGCCACTTACAGACATGTATTTGCATTTTTAGTTTTCAGGGGAAAACAGATAGTATTGAAACTAAATTGCGTTATAACCTCCCCAACAAGTGAAGAGACTCAACTTTCGAAAAATGTTTTTTGCTTAAACTGCACTTTTTATTATTTGCATCAACCCATTCACCACTGACATCACCTGACATTTAAACTTCGATCAGAGTTTACCATTTGTACTTCAAATTTTGAAATAAAAACCGTTAAACACGCTGTACAGCTTGTGCAGATGAGGTTTGTAACTAGTTGGTCAAAGTTTGAATTTCGTTTATCGAGGTAGATACTTATTTTTCGCCGCGGGAAGTGTGCTAAGATTACATAACAGACTATTAAAAGTAAAAGCAAAAACCCAGCCTCTTCTGCTTCTTATAACGTGGTATCTATATAGTTCTGTGAATAAAAAAATATTCCCGTTTAATCCTTGATTTTATTGTCATAAAATGTATTTAATGATAAGGAACATTACTATTAAGTCCTATCCCACCAGTTTCGTTTGCAATTTCATTCGCGAAAAGGAAAACTAATCGCAGCAAACACAAGCTGTGTGACGCCCCGCGGAGCGCTCCGGAGCGAGGCATATGCCTGCAGCTCACGTCGGAGTGCGAGGCGGTTTATTGCATAGGTTTTATTCAAAGCATTGTAGCCCAGAAACCGTTGGTTGTATAAAAAAACTGTCTGAGAATGAGTTGTAGCGAATCGAAAATGCATCATAAAAAAATATACACTGTACAAAAAAAATTTTTTTGGCCAAAAAAAAAACATTAAATTTCAATTTAAAAAAAAAGTTGAATTTTTTTTTAATTTTTTTTTTCAAAGAAACTTGACGTTAATATGCAACTTTTAAAAAAAAGTCCAGGATGGAGGAATGAAAACTAATTTTTTTATGGTAGATTGATTTTTTTATGAAAATTCTAATTCAAACATTTTTCAAAATATTTGTATTCTGATGATTTTAAAAGATGCAGAGAGTCATTTTGAATCAAAAAGCTCTTGGTAGAAGACATTCTAAAGGCATCGGTTTTCGAGTTATTTCTAATGTAAGCTCGAAAAATTATAATTATTTAAGAAAATACACGTTTTTCCTAATTTGTCCATGGTTCTCCAGCAAAAACCATACGTTCATTGGAATGTTTGACCAAAAATGTACAATTCATTCTTTGACAACAAAACGATTGGGCGAACGGTTCTCAAGGAAAGAGTTAAATATTCTAAGTGATATAAATATATATAAGAATTAAATATTTATTTTCGAGTTTTATTATCTTAGGAACATATTTTTTATGACATAGATACTTTACAGAACTAGTTTCACCTTATATTTTATATACATCATAAGTAAATGATTCGTCATCTTTTGAAAACAGCTTCGTTTGTATCTTATTTTTTGAAATCGGAACAAAAGAGTAATACTTTTGTGTGGCAGCTATGATTATAGATTTTTTGAAAATATTGCTCCATTCTGTTACTCCTTGTTCATATTCTTCATATGATACCCAACTAAATGACATTTTTGATGAATTTTTATTACTTTTCCGTAATTAAGTAAATTTATTACTTTTATTTATTTTGGATGATTGGTCACATACAATTCTTTCGTAAATGAATTAAACGACATACAAAATAGCAAAATGATATTGCGACATTCGCTGGCGATAATCACTGTTAGCTGCATCTGTTTATGTTCAGGAAATTCTACGCAATTTGAACTGAATCTGTATGAAATCTCGATGCCGGATTTTTATGGTTTTTCTAAAACTCACTTAGGCTGATACAAATTTTGAATAGTTTTTATGTCCACGGTTATCAAAGTTAGCTAAGAGGAGGGCAAAAAATAAATAACACTGAGAAGAAAAAAAAGGAATAGCTTTCATGAAAAATTGTGTGCAAGATACGACGTTTGTAAGTTGCATGCAAAAGTGTGTTGAAAAATATCACACATCATCATCAGGCTGTTACAAATTTTATTTTCACTTTATGTCACCCACCCGTTCAAAAATCTTGAATATTGGAAGGGGAAGAAAAAAAAAGCTCAAACCGTTTTGTTCATTTTATTGGTTTTCCGACAGCATAAATGCTTTATTTAGCAACAAACAAGTCCAGTGACAGCGAGAGTGTTGTCAAAAGGCAAGCGAAATAAATAATAATAATAATAAAGCGTTATTTTTAAACATTTATTGGAGTGCAAGTTACAAACTTCATAACTTGCACACAAACTTTGATCGAAGATATTTCTTTTTTTTTCGTCTCGGTGTTATTTATTTTTTGCCACCCCCTTTGCTAACTTTGATAACCTTGGACATAAAAAGAATTCGAAATTTGTATCAGCCTTATTAATCTTTTGGCTTGCCTTTTGATGACACTTTCACTGTGACTGGACTTGTTTGTTGCTCAATTAAGCATAAACGCTGTCGAAAAGTCAATAATATTAACAAAACGGCTTGACCTTTTTTTTCTTTTCCTTCCAATTTTCAACATTTTTGAAGGGGGGGGGGGGGGGGATGACATAAAATGAAAATTAAATTTGTATCGGCCTTATTGGGAAGTCATCGAGGAATTCCTTTCATGTTCAAAGACAACATCAGACAACAGCTTCGCCACTTTGATTTCTGTGTATTTTCACACGGAGAGTTCACGCGATATTTTATTCTGTTTGACGTTGCCAAGTTGACGTAGATGATACGTGGTAAATCATAGTATGTATGTGATTTTCACGTAGATGTTATGTTTGTCACATAAATCATGCAAAATGACAGAAAATGAATAAGTACAGGAAATTTCACGTAACAATAACGTGAAAAATATTTTGAGTGTAAACTTGCATTTCTTGCCATTCGTTTTATTATGCCACCAATTGCATCGCATGGGTCTTTACCATGAGAAGTCGCAAAAAATGCCACTCTGCACCGACGTTATATTTTGTTTTGAACTTGCAAAGACTTGGGGAGCCTGAGAATAAACCCTACTTGAAAGTCCTTTGACAACCAAATGGCCTGATTCTACTAAGATTCGAACCCACGACCACCCGCTTACCAAAGCGGACTCTGTAACCTTGCGGCTACGGAGCTCCCATGCAAACTGTTACTAACACCTCTGGAGAAGAGCAATCGTATTTATATACGAAAACAGATATTATAGGTAACCCAGTAGTTATTGATAGCGTACTTTACAAACAGTTATTATTAGTAAACAAGTAGGTAGTGTTGCACGACAAATATAATTTTTATAGAAAATTCGGCAAGGGGGAACGTGTAGGTAGGCTAAGGTTTAGCGCTTGAGTGATTTATCCAATCGTTTTGTTGTCAAAGAGTGAATTGTATATTTTTGATCAAGCATCCCAATGAACGTATGGTTTTTGCTGGAGAACCACGGACAAATTAAGAAAACATGTATTTTCTCAAATATTAATAATTTTTCGAGTTTGAATTCAATATATCTCGAAAACCGATGCTTTTAGAATGTTAACTACCAAGAGCTTTTTGATTCAAAATGACTCTCTGCATCTTTAAAAATAATCAGAATACAAATATTTTGAAAAATCTTTAAATTAGAATTTTTATAAAAAAATTAATCCACCATAAAAAAATTATTTTTCATTTCTCCATCCTGGACTTTTTTTTTAAGTTGCGTATTAACGTCAAGTTTCTTAAAAAAAAATAAAAAAAAATCAACTCTTTTTTTTAAATTGAAATTTAATGCTTTTTTTTAGTTTTTTTTGGTCGAAAAAAATTTTTTTTGTACAGTTTTGTACAGTGTACAGTTGTTATGATGCATTTTCGATTCCCTACAACTCATTCTCAGACAGTTTTTCTATACAACCAACGGTTTCTGGGCTACAATGCTTCAAATAAAACCTATGCCAGAAGGCATACGCCCTTTTAGAATATGACTCATGGGTGTAAAAAATCTCTCCATCTGTGAAAAATGTGTGCAAAGTTTCATTCAAATCAAAAATGGTCGATATTCGACTATAGGTCATTTGGCGCGATCTTGCTCTGTAGTGATATGTATTTTTTTCTCTTTTCAGGCAGATGCAACTAACTAAAAGTTGGTTGATTGGGGAAACAAAATCGAGAGTGCAATATAAATGATGGCTTCCATACTAAGTGCTGACGGCAGACCCAGAGATGGTTCTACCGAAAATAAATATATTTCTGTTGCAGAATTTTACAATGGCAGAAGCATATTTATAACCGGAGGAACGGGTTTTATGGGCAAGGTAAGATAAGCACATTATGAACTACAAATCATAACACTTTAGGGGCCATCCACATCCCCCTCCGTGGACAACTGTTCATATAAATTCCCAAAATTTCGTGTGGACCGTGGACATTACGCATACACCCCCCCAAAGCTGTCAACGTGGTATGTGGATGGCCCCTTATACACACCTAATAAAAATTGACATTTTAATTAAACCCTCCCAACTATTTTTTGTCGTAATGCTTGTATTGAAATGTTTTGTTGACAGTTCAGCTTCAGTGCATTGCCTTGGTGCATACGAACACCACGATGTATGCTTTAATTGTGGGTCACGTCCGTCTATCGCGAATATGCATGGTTCCAAATTACAGGTTTTGAAGAATGGTTCAGACGCTGGAACGCGTGTAGTTAGTAACTCACTTAAGCGATTTTTAAATACATATAAACGTGACGACCGAGACCTATGCTATACTAGACCTGTGCGCCGAGCATATCATCGGCGGCGGCGGCGTAGAAAACATTTTACCTCGGCGGCGACCGGCGCGCCGGCGTGACGCCGTTGGCTTATATCGGCGGCGGCGGCATGTATCGGCGTGACACTAATTACCACTTATAATTGAGCATAATGTGTGCTTTGAACTCTCATTTTCGGTTTTTTGTTAATTCAACGTTAGTAAAAAAATTATTGCGTCAGGGTTGACATGATGTCAAAACTAGAAATAAAAATGGTAAGAAATTAAGTAAATAAACAATTGAGCAACCAGAAAATAATAAACCAAGCAGAGAAAGTAAAACAAGTGTAAATCCCAAAAAATACAAGGAACACTATTTCCAAAGACGTTCAGTTTTAAAAAAAACCTAAATTAATCCACCTAGCGGTCAGACCCAGCCTTTCTCATTCAATTTTTTATTTGTAAGAACGGATTTACATGAACGCTTCAATCCAATAAATGTATATTCACTCTTTAGGTTCTAAAATTTTGATGTTGTAATCTATACATATAAAAATGCAGTTCGGTCTATCTGTCTGTCTAATCCATATAGGCTCGTAAACTACCGAACCGATCGACGTGAAAATTTGTATGTAGGGATTTTTGGTGCCGATAAAGGTTCCTATGATAGTTTGAAACCCCCCCCCCCTCTTCTGGAAGGGAAGGGTCCCATACAAATGAAACATAAATTTCTGCACAACTCAAGTACAAACCAAGCAAATGAAACCGAATTTGGCATGTGAATGTTTTAAGGGGTAACTAATATGTCCATAATGGTTAGATGGAACACAAATTTGTGCACATCTCGAGAACTAATCAAACAAATGGAACAAAATTTGGCAGGTAAATGTTTTTAGTGGTAACAAATATGTACATAATGGTTTGACACCCGAATCCCTCTTCTATAAGGGAGGGGTCCCATAAAAATGAAACACAAATTTCGCACAGTTCAAGAACCAGTCAAGAAAATACAACCAAATATGGTATGTGAATGTTTTTAGAGGTAACAAATTTGTCCATGATGGTTTGACGCCCCTCCCTCTTCTGGAAGTACATGTTTCTTCACAAATTTCTGCACATCTCGCGAAATAATCAACTAAATGGAACCATATTGGCAAGTGTACGTTTTTAGTGGTAACAAATATGTTCCTTAATCGACCTCAGACAACATTTTGGATTGTAAGATGGCATCTTCCGGTTTCTGGAAAACAGCCAAAAATGGCCGATTTCCACCATATATAATTATATCCGGATCTAGAATAATACAGAGGAGCTGAAATCGACCACAGATAGCATTTTAAATTCTAAGATGGCGACTTCTGGCTTCTGAAAACAGCTAAAAATAACCAAATACCACCCAATATGAGTTTTTCTTTAACCAGTATGCCGTTCAAAATCCAGAAATTGTCTCCAAATGCCATTATGAAATCCAGAATGGCGACTTCCGGTGTCGGAAAAACAGCGCAAACGACCAAATACCACCTAATATGGGTATTTCCGGAACCGTAATGATGCACTGGAGCCACAAATCGACTTCAGACAACATTTTGAATTGTAAGATGGCAACTTCCGGTTTCTGGAAAACAGCCTGAAATGGACGATTCCCATTAAATATGAGTATTTCTGGAACCAGAAAGATGCACAGAAGCTTAAAATTGATCACAGACACAGTCTTTAATTTCAAGATGGTGACTTCCGGTGTCTGGCAAACAGCCGGAAATGATCAAATACCATTCAATATGAATGTT
Organism: Wyeomyia smithii; assembly: GCF_029784165.1. NCBI lineage: Eukaryota > Metazoa > Arthropoda > Insecta > Diptera > Culicidae > Wyeomyia > Wyeomyia smithii. Next base: position 170,263,867 of record NC_073696.1, on the reverse strand, counting down.
TTCGGAACCAGAATTACGCCCAGATGACAGAAATTGATTTCACAGGCAATTTTAAAGTCCAAAATGACGACTTTCGGCTTCTGAAAAACAGTCCAATGTGACCAAATATCACCCAATATGAGTTTTTCTTTAACCAGTATCCTAAAAACCATTTTGAAATACAAGATGGCGACTACCGGTTTGTGAAAAACAGCTTAAAATACTATCCAATATAAGTATCTCTGGAACCAGAATGATGCAAGGAGCTAACAATTGTCCTCAGGCACCATTTTGAATTGCCAAGTGGCAACTTCTAGGCAACAGTGGAAAATGACCGAATAATACCTAATATGGATATTTCCGTAAACGTGATGATGCATAGAAACCAAACATTGACCCTGGACACCATTTTGAATTTGAAGACGACCACTTTAATTTTTGGAAAACAACCTAAATAACTAAATACATCCCAATATGGGTATTTCCGGTGTCAGATTGATGCCAGAAAATCTGCTGAAAATGACCGAATACCACTCAATATAAATATATTTAGAGTTAAAGCGATGTACACAAGCCAACAGTCGAGGATGTTGTCATTTCGATTAAAATAAATCATTTCAAATGTGTTGTTATTTGACTTTGATCATATCCTATGGCCGATTGGTTAAGCATTTGCAGACTTTAAACACATCGCAAGGAATCAATGAATTTGAAACGTTCAAATAGTACGATACCACACCTAATGTATGTTAAGGCCACATATATCGATCAAAGCAGGTATAGTTTTAAATAGTCTTTGAATTTCTTTTCTTTCCATAACTTTTGAGCCACATATCAAATTGTTATCAAGTTTGTTATTTGTAAGTTTGAGAGATGACTCGTTCGTATGACACTAGTAATGTTCAAATAAGTCATGTACTCTTTGAGATAATAGACTTTCGTTGTATTGTTTACAATTTAATACATAACAGTTGCTTAAGTTCGATTATAATCAAATGAAATGGGAACGTATAGGGCAGCCAAACTTTGAAACCACGTGTTCAATCATAATTCATCAGTTAACTCTTAACTAGCCCGCTCATCTGATATCAATATTGATCAAATCGGTTGTGTAGTTTCTGAGATAATGAAGTTTCGTGATTTTCACAAGTCGGTACATTACAGATGAAGTTACAGTTCGATTACAGTGAAATTCAATAGGGTTATCTGAGGCAGCTAGACCATTCATTTGACACTAATTTTGTGGAAATCGGGTCAGCCATCTCTGAGAAAAGTGAGTGAGTCCAAGTAGTCATCGGAATATGTTCCTTTGCATAGCTGGATTTCACATTTTTAAATATAACAGGCAAACTAATAGTCCGATTGTGAAACAAATCAATAGGGTCATATGGGGCAACTAGACCTTCCATTTGACACTGATTTTATGAAAATCGGTTCAGCCATCTCTGAGAAACATGAGTGAGATTAAACAGTCTTCAGAACACGTTTCTTTTCATAACTTTTGAACAACATGTTCAATCTTCATAAAATTAAAAACTTAAGGGTTTTCAGGTAGCCCGTTCTTTTGAGACCAGTTTTGTTCAAATCGGTTGTGTAGTTTTTGAGATAAGAATGTTTTATGATTTTTACTGTTTGGTACATAACCTCGAAACTAAAAATCCGATTAAAATGAAATTGAATTGGGTCTTATGGGACAACAAGACCTTTCATTTGCAATTAATTTCATGAAAATTGGTCCAGCCATCTCTGAGAAAAGTGATTGAGAATAAAAATCTGCACATACACACACACACATACACACACACATACAGAAAATGCTCAGCTCGTCGATCTGAGTCGAGTGATATATGCCATTCGGCCCTTTGGAGCACTTTTATACTTTCGGTTTTGCAAGTGATTGCTATACCTTTCTAGGAGAAAGGCAAAAAAGATAGATAGTTTGTCGATGATTACATTTTGATTAACCTTAGACCGACTTTGGGAAAGTTCGATTGATCTTACGTTAGAGGATCGTTTTCAACTTTCATATATTTTGTTAGGTTACCCATGGAAAAACTGAAAAAATGGGATACTTTTTTCATTCAAATAGAGTTCTTCGTTAAACTCCACAGATTCTTCATTACCATCTGGAAAATTTTTGTTTGCTCGAAACAGCGTTGAAAAAGGCAACGAAATCATATGAACTATGTGATGTCATTACTATGAAATTCACTGTTCAATATGATGGGTCGAAAGCGATCCATTCTGACCGAAAAATTCGCAAATATCACCATGGTAATGGAAAGTAGCTGAAAGTGTTTTTTTCGATGCCTTAACGTTCAAGCAACAAAGTAAGGAGAATTCAGCAAAAACATAGTCGATTTTCAGTGAATTCTTGCATATTGATCTAAAAAAAAACTTAGTATTCTAGAGAAAACTAAAATCTTTACCAAAAAATAGATGAAAAACCACTAATCATTTTTGCCTTTCTCCCAGAAAGGTATAGCAATCACTTGCAAAACCGAAAGTATAAAAGTGCTCCAAAGGGCCGAATGGCATATATCACTCGACTCAGATCGACGAGCTGAGCATTTTCTGTGTTTTCTGTGTGTGTGTGTATGTGCAGATTTTTATTCTCACTCACTTTTCTCAGAGATGGCTGTACCGATTTTCATGAAATTAATTGCAAATGAAAGGTCTAGTATCCCCATAAGACCCTATTAAATTTCATTGTGATCGGAATTTTAGTTTAGAGGTTATGTATCAAAATGTAAAAATCATGAAACATCATTATCTCGAAAACTACACAACCGATTTGAACAAAATTGATTTCAAATGAACGGGCTATTAGAAATACCCTTAACTTGTGGTTCAAAAGTTATGAAAAGAAACGTGTTTTGAAGACCACTTAATCTCACTCATGTTTCTCAGAGATGGCTGAACCGATTTTCATAAAATCAGTGTCAGATGGAAGGTCTAGTTGCCTCATAAGACCCTATTGATTTGTTTCGCAATCAGACTATTACTTTGCCTGTTATGTTTAAAAATGTGAAATCCAGCTATGAAAAGGAACATATTCCGAATACTACTAGAACTCACTCACATTTCTTAGTGATGGCTGACCCGATTTCCACAAAATTAGTGTCAAACAAAAGGTCTAGCTGTCTCATAACACCCTTTTGAATTTTACTGTAATCGGACAGTAATTTCGTCTGTAAAGTACAGAAATATGAAAATCACGAAACTTCATTATCTCAGAAACTACACAACCGATTTGATCAATATTATTATCAGATGAGCGGGCTAGTTAAGGGTTAACTGATGAATTATGATTGAACACGTGGTTCCAAAGTTTGGCTGCTCCATACGTTCCCATTTCATTTGATTATAATCGAACTTAAGCAACCGTTATGTATTAAATTGTTAAAAAACAACGAGAGTCTATTATCTCAAAGATTACATTTTTTATTTGAACATAACTAGGGTTATACGAATGAGTCATCTCTCAAACTTACAAATAACAAACTTCATAACAATTTGATATGGGACTCAAAGTTTTTGGAAAGAAAAGAAATTCAAAGACTATTTAAAACTACAGCTGCTTTGATCGATATATGTGGCCTCAACATAATTTTAATGTGGTATCGTACTATTTGAACTTTCCAAATTCATTGATTCCTTGCGATGTGTTTAAAGTCTGCAAATGCACGACGAATCGGCCATAGGATATGATCAAAGTCAAATAACAAATCGTTTGAATGTTTGGTTTTATCGAAATGACAACATCTTCAACTTTTGGCTTCTGTACATAGCCTTAATTCTGAATTTGTTCATATTGGGTGTTATACGGTCATTCTCAGCAGATTTTCTGGCATCAATCTGACACCGGAAATACCCATATTGGGAGATACTTAGTTATTTTGGTTGATTTCCCCAAACTAAAAGTGGTCATCTTCAAATTCAAAATGGTATCCAGAATCTAAAATAGGGTTTGTGGTCGATTTCAACTGCTGTGTATCATTCTAGATCCGGAGATACTCATGTTTGACGAAAATTGGCCATTTTTGGCTGTTTTCTAGAAACCAGATGTTACCATCCTACAATTCCTAATGGTGTCTGAGGTCAATTTTTAGCTTCTTGCAAAATTCTGGTTCCGAAGAAACCCATATTGGGTGGTATTTGGTCACTTTTTGTCATCTGGGCGTAATTCTGGTTCCGAAAACATTCATATTGAATGGTATTAGGTCATTTCCGGCTGTTTGCCAGATACCGGAAGTCATCATCTTAAAATTCAAGATTGTTTCTGTGATCAATTTTAAGCTTCTGTGCTTCTTTCTGGTTCCGGAGATACTCATATTTAATGGGAATTGTCCATTTCAGGCTGTTTTCCAGAAACTGGATATTGCCATCTTACAATTTAAAATGCTGTCTAAGGTCGATTTGTGGCTCCAGTGCATCATTACGATTCCAGAAATACCCATATTGGGCGGTCTTTGGTCGTTTGCCGCTGTTTTTCCGAAACCGGGAGTCCATTTTGGATTTCATAATGGCATTTGGAGACAATTTCTGGATTTTGAACGTCATACTGGTTAAAGAAAAACTCATATTGGGTGGTATTTGGTCATTTACAGCTGTTTTTCAGAAACCGGAAGTCGCCATCTTAGAATTTTAAATGGTATCTGTTGTCGATTTTAGCTCCTGTGTATCATTCTTGATCCGGATATTATTATATTGGGTGGAAATCGGCCATTTTTGGCTGTTTCCCAGAAACCGAAAGTTGCCATCTTACAATCCAGAATGTTGCCTGAGGTCGATTATGGAACATATTTGTTACCACGCAAAACATTCACCTGCCAAATATGGTTCCATTTAGTTGATTAGTTCGCGAGATGTGCAGAAATTTGTGCAGAAATTGTGCCTTCAGATGAGGTAGGGGCGTCGAACCATTATGGACATATTTGTTACCTCTAAAAACATTCACATACCAAATTTGTTTGTATTTTCTTGATTGGTTCTTGACCTGTGCGAAATTTGTGTTTCATTTGTATGGAGCCGCTCCCTTCCAGAAGAGGTAAGGGTCTCAAACTATCATAGGAACCTTTATTGGCACCAAAAACCCCTACATACAAATTTTTACGTCGATCGGTTCGGTAGTTTTCGAGCCTAAATATATGCATCAGATAGACCGGACTGCATTTTTATATGTATAGATTACAACATCAATATTTTAGAACCTTAGGAGTGAATATACATTTATTGGATTGAAGCGTTCATGTAAATCTTTTTTTACAAATAAAAGTTTGAATGAGAAAGGCTGGGTCTGACCGCTAGGTGGATTAATTTAGGTTTTTCTTATTTTTTTAAACATTCCCGGATTGCTCATACGTTTACATAAAAATTAAAAATAAAAATAAACATATAAACTTATGTTATAATAACTGAAACAATATTCTCGAAGCAAACTGGCCCCGTGCAAATTATTGATAAAAAAACTAAGGCATAGAACGCTAGTCATAATGGATGGCAGGCATACGGGCTAGCATTGGGCGATACGACGGAGAGTATCGATACTTCAGTATCGATACCCGAATAACCAAAAGTATCGAGATACTCAAAATATCGGTCAAAAAGTATCTATACCAGAAGTATCGATACTATAGCTGAGATCATTTTTTGAATTTTTGATAAATACATTTACTCAGGGTGGCCACTTTACCGGAAAAACGGGAAAAGCGGGAAAAAGCCGGGAATTTTAAATCACCGGGAAAAAAATACGGGAAAACCGGGAAATTAGGCTTCACGCCGGGAAAATCATCCTCCTTCATGTCTGCCGCTTTATTTGTTCAACAGTTTCTGAGGAAATGTCAACATGAGACCCTGTTTTTTTATGTTTACCTAACTGGCATGATTCTGCCGGATAGGGGAAAGCTGGTTGTTGGTTTCAGTTAAAGTCGACAGCGGCTTCGCAGCAAGATTTGCGTCAAATAAAATCAGGCTTGATCAGGTGGATAAATTTACTGTTCCGTAACATATATTGTCAGATTTTAAAGAAGTCAAAAAGTTATCAGCGTCGCGGGAGGCGTATTGAAACTTCTTGTGAATAGTGTTCGACATCGCATCGGGAAGAATCCGGTCAAAAGTCAAATAGGACCGGAAACTTCGAGTCTCGATTTTATTTCGAACCGGACCGGAACGGAGCTACCCGGTTTGTACTTCCCGATTTTTGGTATGATTTTAACCACAAGCAGCAAAAAAAATTTTTACATTCTGTGTTGGACCTTTTGACTACTTGATTTTGTTGGGGAAAGACGCTATTTGTTAAAGATTTCTCAGATTTTTTCTATATCAAAAACAAACAGTAGCTAAATTATTTTTTTTTTCAAATTGTTTATTCAGAGTGTCAGTTGAATTTATTTTACGGACCATGAGAAAATTTCTTATACATTACATTGACCCCAGCTCGAAAATTTTAAAGTCCTAGGATCGAAGTTTTTCGAAAAAAAAATTGTTTTGAAATAACAGATCTCAACGATTCATGCATTTTGCATAATGCATCTAGACAGTTTCATGTGCATTTTTTTCATTGGTCACTCTGAGGCTCTTCTTCCCAAAGTCCGCTTGAAGTTTTGCCTGAGGACATTTTTCTAGAAGACAAAAACTCTATGCCCCAACTCTTGAATTTATCCCACGCATTTCATTGGCATCCTGATACAGAAGCACTGCAAGCTCGAGAGAAGGTTGACAGAGAAAGATGCAGAAGGAGCAAAAGAGCGCGAGAAGGCAAAAATTGTCAACGATTTGGAGATAAAGAGGGCGAAAATTGTGCAGCAGATCACCATGAAGGTACTTGCTAAAGTCGACAAACAGCTAAACACGATGAAGGAGGAATGTTTTTCATAGTTATGTAACACTATTTTTGCAAGGCACAAATAAGCATGTGGAAATTGATTTTTTTCTCATATGTTTTAAAAATAAAACACCGGGAAATTTCACTAAATATCATCGGGAAAACCGGGAAAAAGCCGGGAAATTGAAAGTTGATATTGAGTGGCCACCCTGCATTTACTGAAAACCAGTATTCGGTTCAGTGATTCGCGAAAATACAGCAAAACTATTTGCTGAACAGAAAACAGTAAATGAATGGTTGCTGGAATCCAGCAAAAGAATTGATATGTCAAAAAATTACGTCAAACTGTCATTAGTAAAACGCGCCAAATCGCTGTGCAGCTGGTACGGGATCATCGCTAAGCTCCTGATAGCGAATATGGGACCATAGCTAAGTCCTTGTTGGGCTAGATGAACTTAAAAGTTGAAATGATAATCATACATCTCTAGTTCAATAGTAATTTGCCTATGATCCGATGGGCGGATGGAATCTGGTGCCTGACGGAAATATGGTTCCCTTGAATTAACTGGTTAACCAGCAAATTGATTTATGCTTTGCTGAATGAACAGCAAATTGTCATAGCTGACAACCAGCAAGTTGTATTTTGTTTTACCGAACATGCAGCAAACGACCTGTCACTTTTATGCAATTGAGCATTACTGAATAATTAGCAAATTTCATTTTGCTGAACAGATTGCTGGAAGCACAGCACACCAAAAATCAGCAAAATTTTGGTGGTTTCCAGCAATGAAAATTTGATGTGCCGACTTTTTGTTGTTTTTCTGGTATCTATCCGCATTCTCTAGAGCAGCATGAATCAAATGACTTCACAAACAAATACATACAGGTGATGCAGAAATTCTGAGCTTTGGCAAACAAATGAATTAAACAACTTATATATTCAAGATTTGTATTCACTGGCCCAATGGGCTGTGAAGCTCCCGTCTTATTTGTATAAATTATTGACACACTTCCATATTAATTGATGAGGAAGTTGATGACATAAAAAAGTTAGATATGTCAGCGAAAATAAGATAGTGAAGTCTACCGCTGAATTTTTCTAACTAATAAATATTGCAATTTTTTTTTTCACTTGTACTCTAACTTGTGTCGGCGGAAAGTATGAGTTAGTTTCCGCTTGCAAATATTCGATCTGAACAGTGTAACCAGAAAACTTATATTTGTTTTTAAAATACAGTCAAATTTCGCTCGTTGGGCTATGTTTAGTTGGGCTAAGTTTTAGTTGGGCTCCCGCTCGTTGGGTTATAGCCCAACTAAATCAAAGCCAAACATCATTTCTGATAACGTTGAATTTCGTTTGAGGGGTTTGTGGATGCATTTTAACGCAGAAAGTAGAATTAGTTGAAATAAAAACAAATGAAGCTGAGTATAGATGTAAACAAACAATATTTTAATCAATTGTCAGAGAAACAATATAAGTTTTGTGCCTTAATAATGCAACGTAGAGCTATGCCTATTTTTGAAAGTATTTGAGAACACGTTATTATTGAGCACTCCTTTTTGGCTTTAAATGTGTGGCCTAAGTAAAACAAATTTCGAATTTGGCCCTATGCTGCGTTTGGCTCAGATTTTGACAGTTCGTTTGGCTCACAACATTCTCTCTATCTATTTCTCCATCTAAAGCTTGTAGTACACTCTTTGTCTAATGGTCAAATTTTTGACCTTCTGACATAATGGTCAAATTTATTTGACATCATGGTTGTTGTTTGCCCGTGTTTGCCTCATGTTAAAATTGGAGAGTGACAAATAATTATCTTCGACCAAATTTTTATCTGTCAAAAAGTGCCAAATATTTGACGCTTGGTCAAAGAGTGTAATACAGGCTTAAGTTTTGCTAGTGCAAATAGACTTGTGCGATACTTATACTGACAGTGGCAGCTTTTCAGTGGTTCCAGCTCGTATCAACTAGCTGGCATCTCCATCCGATTTGCTTTGCTTTATCGCAGCCAACATCGCAGCGGTTCTACGATGTGTGGGCTCCACTGACGCTGACAGACAGCATTAGTGATGGGAAACTTATCGATACTTATCGATAATATCGATAAGTGCTTGACATCGATATTATCGTTAATTTTTTGACGTTAACGATAATTATCGATATTATAAGGGTGAGCACAAGTCAGTGCAGCTGGTTACTAGAGGAGACCCAAAAGAAGGAGACCTTACCTACCCTTCCCCAGGAGTTGCTTTTGCCGCTGGGTATTTGTTGCTATTCGACAAGATTTAGCATTGTTGGGGGTGGTGTAAAGGTTCCCCCCGGATGTCACTGAGTTTCTGAGAAATAATGGTAACTAAAAAGGTATTTATAGGTTTTAGTTTCCTATGAACAGATTAATTCGACAACTCAGTACTGGAGAACTTTAAAAAAATATCCAAACTTTCCGCACCATCTCATAAAAAGCAATGACACGAAATTGTAATAAAATGCATTTTCTTTGGCTTGCCAACTCTTATAATATGATGGACATGCATAGCGGCAGTCTATTGGTAATTCTCTGGTAATTGTTTAGTTTAACTTGGAACTGTTTAAGTTTAAAGTATCTGTTACCCAACAAACAATTTTTAGTTCAACTAAAAATCCAAATCAACGAAATTGTTGCGCCAAAAAAAGTATCCTGATTTATACAGGGGGTGGAAAAAATAATTGAGATAAAAAAAATTCTCTCGAATTTTAAATGGCCAGAACTTTACGAAAAATGAATCAATTTTGATAACCAGTTTCATTCCACTGGCAAACAGTATTATATTAGTATTACTTGGGAACTTGGTGTGACCATCCTACACCGAAAATGTTTCGGATTTCAAGAGTGTGTGTCAAAGTGTACATTTTTGCAACGCATAGAACGTTTTTGGCAACTAAATTGTCTATCTAAAATACTTCATTTAAAAAAATCTGAGATCACCGATATTTTCTAAAATCATTTTTTGTTTTTAAAATTATATTTTTTTCAGAGTAGGATCTTAAACTCATTTTTTTTATATTTTTGAAGTAGGCTGACCAGATTTTCTCGGGATAAAAACGGGACAAACGGGTTCAAAAAACGGTACACATGTTAACATTTATTCTTGAAATTTTTTTCCAACCAAAGCATGCAAACAATTGGGACTGCTTCGATGAACTTACCCCATCCTGAAGAGTGCAATTTTCAGCAATGAGTTCCTGAAATTTGTCACATGATGATCGAAATTTTGACTGACAATTATCATGGTCTCAACTTTCAATCTGACCTTTTTAAATGTTAATCCAGATAAATTTTCAAACGCAAGTTTGCAAAGTTGCTTGGTTTAATAAGACCTACACACCCACAATGTTCGATTGAATTCTGCTAGAGTGCTGCCAGCTCAAAGAAAATTAGTACCCAACAGGGAAAAAACCGCCAAAACCAACACCCATACTTAATAAATTCATACCTCGATGATTCCTTGGCGAATTTTCAATCTTTGGCTACCAATGAACCTGGAATAAATTCTGATTTATTGACAACATATAAACCTATGTGAAACAGAATGTCAGAAAAAGTTCTACGCGTTACAAAAATGTACACTTTGGCACACACTCCGGAAATCTGAAACATTTCCAGTGACCCTTGGTCATGTCCAGTTCTCAAGTTATACTAGGAATCTAGGACAGTTTTCCAGAAAAATGAAACCTGTTTTGTCTGAATTGATTCATTTTTCGTGAAGTTTTGGCCATTTAAAAATTGACAGAATTTTGCCTGCTTCAATTATTTCCCTTATTACACAACCTTCAAAATGAACTTCGGCTTGAAACTACTCCGTAGAAAGCACTCCCGGCGTAAAACTCAAAGACTTTCTAAAACAAACTGTTTAACTCGTCCGCTAGTTTGAATTATCATTCGCAGTATCGTAAGATTTGTCATTCAAGGCCTTAACACAATGGATACGTTGCGGCTGCGTTTGCGGCAATTTGACAGTTAGCCCATACATTTACTGTCAAATTGACGCAAACGCAACGCAAACGTATCCATTCTGTTTGGGCCGTTACTATAACCGCAATAACGTTTGCGGTAAAAAAATGGACAAAAAATTCCCGATTTCATGGGTTTCAAAATGGCGTCAAAAACAGACATCGTGCGGCACTTTGTGGACGCCGGGTATGCCGGTTCTGGCATCTAAAACATTTTGACACTATTGGACAATGATCAGAGCATCGAAAGAAAACCCGGTTCTGGTCGGCCAACGACCCTGAGTGACAAGAAGCTTGCTGATAACCAAAAGGATGCTGAAGAGGAAGACCGAGGGAAAAGTGGCTAAATCGCTGCGTGCACTTGGCCGAGAGGTTGGTGCATGCTCTAAAACAGTGAAAAAGTATCTGGAGAACATGGACATGCATACAAGAAGCTGCAGTCCCGACCACTGGTCTCGGAGCTGCAGGCAATGACGCAGCGACAGCGGTTGAATAAGATGGTCAAGTCGATTTTCCCGGCGAATCGCGACGTGGCAGTGGTGATGGACGACTAGACCTGTCTCACCCTGGATGGCAACGACTAGCAGGGTTCTTCGTATTTTACCTCCCCCACGAAGGAAGTGAGCACCGAGGTAAAGTTTATTTCACATACCAAGTTCCCCAAGAAGGTGCGGCTGTGGCTGTCATTCAGCGAGAAAGGGATGTCAAAGTTACTCTTCTTTCGCTCCGGGCTGGCCGTGAACGGGGAAATTTATAGTACGAAGTGCCTGACAGACGTTGCGTCGTTCATCAAGAAATACTATAAGTGCGAAGACACGGTGTTCTGGCCAGATTTGACGTCGGCCAACTACTCGAAGCGATCGTAGGAGGAGATGGAGCGGCTGAATATCGATGTGGTACCGAAGTCGGTGAATCCGCCCAATGTCCCCCACCTGCTTCCCATCGAGAATTTCTGGGCAAACTTGAAGCGCAAGATCTATTCCAACAATTTTGTCGCGAAAACGGAGGAGGAATTAATAAAAAAAAACGAAGAAAGAGCTTAAAAACATGGCTACACGCATGTTTTCGTCCGCCATGGCAAATGCTACGGTTAACTGCCGGAAGGCCGCACGCAAGGACGTAATATTTTTTTGCGAGGAAGCTAACATGATAACCTTGCATGGGAAATTCATCCAACTCAATAATCTGTCATAGTTTCTTTTTCATCACCATCTGAAATAGTTTTTTTTTTCATCATCTGAAAAAAAATTTTTTTACCGCAAACGTTAGCTGTCAAATTATCGATACTTATCGATAATATCGATAAAACCCCCGGAATTATCGATTGTTATCGATGTACGTTTTGGGCGATATTTCCCATCACTAGACAGCATAACATAGCGTATCAAAAGTGGCGGTGATCTCGTGTACACATTGAGATGTTAGCCCTTGTAACATGTCAGCTAGCTGGTCCGTGTGCATAAGAGAATATCGATACAAATATCGCGGTTTTCAGTATCGGTACGGTCGAGTATCGGACGCTTGTGTATCGATCCAAAAAATCGAAATATCGTCTCAAAAGTATCGATATTTCCGATACCGATACAATATCGCCCATTGCTAATACGGGCACGAGGCATATGGACGCGAGGCCAAATGGACGCGAGGCCGAATGGACGCGAGGCCGAATGGACGCGAGGCCGAATGGACGCGAGGCCGAATGGACGCGAGGCCGAATTGACGCAAGGCCGAATAGACACAAGGCCGATGGGAAGTAAGGTGGAATACGGTATTATCGTCATCATCACAGCCCTCTTTAAATAACATGTATTTCACTTCAGGGTGTCATTTAGAAAGCAATACACTCGCGGCCTTCGGCCGACTCGCTGTTCGAGCGAATGATGTCCTCCTCGCTACCGCTTGTTCGGACTTAACTAAGGGAAAGAAACTCTGTTTGAGTAGACCTAGCAAATCTGTAGATCAGTCGTTTGTGTGCAAGAGGCCGCCGCTTCCAACGGCGGGTCGGCGGCCGGCACGGACTGTGGAAACCACGGCAGCTTAATGCCGCCACGTTTCCTTGCCCTCGATTATGCGTCTGCGCCGCAAGATTTGAAAAAATACTATGCCCAACCTAAACTCTTTAGGAATATATTTACGCTAATTATAGAAATTATAAATATAGAATTCCTTGAATGACGCTTTTTGTCAATCATCAAGGGTGCAACATATTTTTCAATAGACTCTGCTGCGGAATGTATGTTGCAAATCCGGAACACATAGTCATGATCAAGCATGGAAAAGTTCACTCACTAGCAATACTTCATGCAAATGTGTTCTTTGATTCATCAGTTATCGTTCAACTATTTCCACTCGCGTACAAGTTTTCCCTAGAAACGCTGCTGATTGTTTTTCGCTTCTAAGAGTTCCGAATACCATAGAAGGAGACTGAATGATTCAAACACGATAGTATTTTTTGTATCCAAGTTCACTTGCATTCAACATTATCGCGAGAATATTTGAGATATTATCGCCAGTGATACAAAATTATGAATCCAAATGAACGTTAGATTGCGTTCAATTGTTTGCTTACTGGAGCAAGCAGGTATCATCAATGCTAACGGAAATTGTAGCATGGTGCATTAGCATGTGATACTTGAAATCACCAAGAATCATCGTGGTATATCACGGTGAAAGCACGACGTGGAGTAGCCGAATTCCGCCTACAAGCAACCAACACTTGAAAGAATCATTGCGATCGCTTGAGTGCAATCGTTTACGATTCTTTCGTGAAACTTTCGCTATATGTTGCTCGCTCCGCCTAAAGCAGGCAATACTGAAACAAAATCAACAAAGAAAGCTACCTAATATTTCTTTGCTCTAAGTTGTCTCTTGCATGCGTGAGAATGTGTAACTTTTAATAGCGATGGTTTGCTAGGATTGAAAGCTTATAAATAGCACGTTCAGAAATGATTCCCGAATGATTGTTATGCGATACGAATTTTTCCATCCTTGGTCATGATAATTGGATTTCATGCGATCATACAATATCGTATTCAGCCTCGCGTCCATTCGGCCTTGCGTCCATTCGGCTTCGCGTCCATTCGGCCTCACGTCCATTCGGCCTCGCGTCCGTTATGCCTTATGGCAGTATGCCTCGTATCCATTATGCAGCACATCCATTAAGCCTCGCGTCTGTATGCCCAGCATACTATGCCTAACATCCATGTGCCTAGCGTCCATATGTGAGCCGTTGAGAGCAAAAGTGGTTCATGTGCCATTTTTACACTTTTTAGGTTTTTTGCATAAATTGATGCAGAACGCAAAAATGTACTAGAATATCCAAGAAAAACCGAGATCTGATAACCTAAACCAAAATTCTAGCCAACACAATTTTTGGTAATTGACATAATCACCATTTCGTTGAGAGCAAAAGTGGAACATGTCCAGTCTGTGCATGTTAGATGAATTGTAAGTCGAGAATCTTAGGATATAAAACAATCATGTCTTCAGTAAAGTTGGTCAAGTGATTGAGTACTTTCAGATGAAGATCTGTCTGCTTTGGAATTTTCTCACTACGTGGTGCTAGTGTACCCGTGACTATTTTGTAACAGCAAGCATTTTACCTATTTCAGTATCAACTCGTATGCTGTTACAAAATACATATACACCAGCGCCACGAAGAGACAGAATTCCTCAACAAACAGATCATCATTCTTTAGTACTCAATCACTTGGACAACTCTGCTGAAGACATGAATGTTTTATGTCCTAAGATTAGAGAGTCATAATGCATCCTTCATGCTCACACTGGACATGTACCACTTTTGCTCTCAACGTTTTCTGGTTGTCATTATTTTTCCCATAGAACAAAAGTGGTACATGTTTTTCCATTGAAGTTTGAGTAAGTTTCTCAACCAGAACTCGTTATGCTTTCATGTACCGTCTTTTGAAACCTTTCCAGCAATGATTTAGTGCAGTTGTGTTGAAAAAAATTGTTGCAAATAATTTACTATTTGAGTATTTTCGTTTACCGCGTCTACTGAAAAATTTATTTAATGGCACATGTACCACTTTTGCTCTCAACGGCTCATGTCTCGTGTCCCGTACCCTTCGTAAATACGTAAATACAGGGGAGGTACTTAGCGAAGTGTTACACTGCGTGAGGCCACCATGCAAAATTGCGTTACGTCGGAGTGAAGGGGTATTAAGAATTGCCAAATTCCGCGTTACCTAATATACGAGTGCTCCCTTATCGGCTGTGATTTGCGGTATTTCTATAATCAGGAAAAAATCCAGCATACACAATCACTATCGGCGCGGTAAATATTTCGTCGGCGGCGCGCCGAGTCCAAATCATCGGCGGCGGCGGCGTGCGTAAAAGTGTCGGCGGCGGCGGCGCGGCGTGGCGGCGCACAGGACTATGCTATACTGGAGGCAAATCGAACCGTTCACGCGGCCAAACAGTTTGGATGTGTTTTGACGCGCGTCATTTCTAATCGTTGGTTTTATTACTCACGTGGGGAACGACCCTATTCGCGTCGCTCCGCTTCCAGTATAGTATCGGCCTAAGACATATTAACATCATCCGCACTCGACAGTGGGTGTTTTTAATTTACTCTTTTCATATTTGCAAAGAGATTTATGAGTGAGTCGAGAATGAATATTTCTTGAGAGTTTGTACCATATAAATACTATCGATGCTGGTGCACTATCTTCGCCTTCCTTCTTCTGTTTTGAGTGCACACCATTTAACTACACAAGATGTAGATCTTAATGTACACAACTGGGTATATGAAATTGGTTGGATAATGTACGACTGACGAACAAAAGCGATGAAATCGTAATAATTTCACTAATGATAGTAGGGGTCTTCACATCGAGCTCGTATACAAATACCCAGCCGTAAACTGTGTATCTTCCATTACTCGTCAATGGAGGTGAGTATTTTTACGACTGGGTATTTGTTTACGAGCTCGACATGAATACCCATAGTGATTTTCTGTCAAGAATGAAAAAAAATGAGAATGCACCACGTATGGAGAGACGCTTGTAACTCGCTTCTCAGAGTTCTATGTAGTCTAATCATGTATCTGTTTTCTCCGAGTGACTTACATATGTACCAAACCAGCACAGCATTTCAATGCGGATTGAGAGGATTAAAGTTTGTGCGAAGTTTGTAGAGATCGTGATCTGTAAAGTTTACGATAAAACGACGATTGCATGATATTCGTCTCGTTTAGATTGCTGGTGGTTTTAAAGGTTGGTGCCTCGAACCAACCACTTTTCGAACCTCTATAACGCTTCTAAGTCATATCTTTTGACATTCCCGACAGAGACAGACTGATAGCGATCGTAATTTTATTGTTGCAGGTTCTGATAGAAAAGCTACTACGTTCATGTCCTGGAATAAAAAATATTTTTATCCTTATTCGGCCCAAGCGTGGGCAGGATATATCAGAGCGGTTGTTAGAAATGATTAGTAGCCCAGTAAGTAACATAACATAACATTGAAATTGCTGATCATCTTTTCGCAATGAAACTAACATTTTATTACAGCTTTTTGAAAAAGTACGCCGTGAAAATCCTGCTAACCTTAAAAAAATTGTTCCAATAAATGGAGATATTACGCTAAACGAGTTAGGAATTTCTGAAATTGACCAAGTAAATATATCTGTTCTTTTTTTTCAAAGAAAACTCACGTTTGGATATTCTAGAGTACAATTTGTCAAGAAGTGTCTATAGTATTTCATTCAGCAGCCACTGTCAAATTTGATGAAAAAATTAAAGAATCTGTTACAATTAACATGATAGGAACTAAACAACTAATGGAACTATGTCATAGGATGCTATGTTTGGACGTAAGTATTTACAGTGAGGTTAACACTCTACATTTTTGTCATATAGTCATATAGCTTAACACAAAATATTCCCGGCATATATATATATATATATATATATATATATATATATATATATATATATATATATATATATATATATATATATATATATATATATATATATATATATATATATATACTCATTTTTACACAATATTATGAACCACCCTATGTCGAATAAATGAACCACCCTAATGAAACATAATGTATTCGATGCTAGTTATAGTGTATATCATTGTACAAGCTATTTCGAAAGACTAGTGATCAATTTCAAAAGATGAATTCTAAACATTTTGAACTCCGCCTTCCACAATCAAAAAACGACTAAGTCCCAGAGAGTAAATTTTTGCAAAAAAATTTTTTTCAGATGACACCAATTCTCGACGTTTCATGCGTTTTTAAGTCATTTGGCATCAAAAAAAAATTTCGAAAACCGAAATTTCACGTACCCCCACCTTGGGTGATTTCTCGGTTTTCAAAAAAGCCAAACTTCAATCGCTTTGCGCCACCCCATTTTAAGTCCGATTGAGCTGAAATTTTGCACAGGGTGTTTTTTCGAGCATGTGAACATTTTGTATAGGGCATTTTTTTGAAATTTTCTGGTCACTTTTTTCCATACGATGATTGGCGCCCTAATATACATACACCTGCCGGTACCCGGATAACAGTCCCATAATGGAAAACAGCATGTTGAGAAAACGGCGATTGAATATTATCCGTAAATTTTCTGATTTCCAGCTATTTTAAGCAATTACATCCAAAACCAACGACCAGAACAGTTTCATGGCACCACAAGTTTCACGTTGAGAACAAAAAAGCATGGGTGGAATTAGTTCTACGTTATTTAACTAAAAAAAACAATATGGGACAAAATATGCGGGTACATTTCAAAAGTACTCGCATATGTTGTCCCATCACATATAAATTCAACCAGCAACTGGCAGTATCACCGGTTCTACAGAAAAACAACATTAATTTAGTTAATTGAATGACATGCTACTATATGCCTAAAATTATCCGATGTACACTAATCTGGAGCAAAACTATATGTTTGCAGTTTGTACCACTATGCAGTGGGACTGTAATGCGAGTACTTTCAATATGGGACAAACACAACTTGGTATTTTTCCCAGTTTTTCCATACTAAAGTATCAATTTTAGATTTTTTTCAAAAAATTTGATAACAATTAAGGCGATTCCCGATAATAACTTAAAAGTGACAAAAATCAGTATGGGACAGTTATGCGGGTACCGGCAGTATATTAGAGGTGGTCGGGTTTGATGTTTTCCAAACCCGTACCCGACCAGAACCCGAATTTTTTTTTCGGTCGAAACCCAAGCCCGACCCGACCCCGAAACTTTTTTTCGTTCAAACCCGAACCCGACCCGAACCCGAATATTTTATTTCCATGAAACCCGAACCCCACCCGAACCCGAAATTGTTAAACCCGAACCCGAGATTTCATAGATTTTATAGTCGGGTTTCGGGTTTTCATACCCAAACCCGACCTAAACCCGATCCCAACCGGAACCCGAAAGGTTTTTTTTTCACCAAAACCCGAACCCGACACTTTCAAAAATTTTCAAACCCGAACCCGTTGGGTTTCGAAACACGACCATCTCTACAGTATATATATATATATATATATATATATATATATATATATATATATATATATATATATATATATATATATATATATATATATATATATATATATATATATATATATATATATATATATATATATATATATATATATATATATATATATATATATATATATATATATATATATATATATATATATATATATATATATATATATATATATATATATATATATATATATATATATATATAATTTTTATAGGCTTTGGTACATGTGTCAACAGCGTATTGCAATTGCGATAAAAAAGAAGTTTGCGAAGTCATATATCCTCCACCATACAACCCTGAAGATATAATCCAATTAGTTAGATGGTTTCCGGAAGATATACTGGAAAAGGTAAGTGAAATGAATCATAGTTTGGCATCTATTACAGAAGACGAGGCGACCAACTCGCCTCGCCCGCAGTCACTGACGAGGCGAGCGAAATATTTTATTAAGGAACGCGCGTGTAACTTGGCTGGTGATAGCTGGTGACAGACGAGTTAATCGTCCAAAATCCAGTCGACTCACCGTTTGCAATACCAAAAGTGGTCAGACGAGTGACTCGCGGCTAGTCTCGTCTTCTGTAATAGAGGACTTTATTTGTCTATCAAAATACTATTCAAAGAACAAAACGTATTAAGCATCTTTTCTGCACTCACTGGCGTAGCGTGGTGAAGGTGGATGGGCGGTCTATTCCAGGTGTCACCCTCAGCGGGGTGACACCCATGACAACATTTTCATACGTGTCACCTTCGAAAATAATTATCATGCAAAGAATGGAAGATTATATCCATTTTCTCCAATTGATTTATAATATTATTGTGAACAAAAGGAGTGACACCAAGTGGCTGGCATCGACACTGAAATTTTCCGCCTTGGGTGTCTGGGCCCTAGGTCACAAATATATCTAGTAACCAGTTGGAGTTGAAATTATCTTGTAACCAGTTGAACTCTCCTTTAAGGGGCCTATGAGAATTACGATGTAATCACAGCATGTCAATTGAATTTATGTTAAAATTCGAGTAGAGCCGAAATGAAGAAAATAATTTGTATGTCGAATGAATTGTAAGGGAGCATTTATGGGAGGAGACGCGTGTGATCGTTTTGTGACAAGCTGTGACAAAGGGGTGGGGGACGTGTTAGATTGAGATCGACGTAGCATTTTTTTAAAGACCATTTTTTTGCAAAAAAAAAAAACAAAGATACACAAAGTCTGCGAAATCTTTTTATCTGTGACATTCAGCAATCTCCTGGAAGTTCTTCTAGCACATTAACAATCGCTTGCATTCTCAACGCGTGTTTATTGTACAGACCCGAAATCCGTACATCTAAACACTCGAAAATATTGATTGATCAATATAAAATCATATAATCACAGTAGGGCTGCAAATTTTCGACACTACAAACGAAAACGACAAAACAGGATTTTCACAGTCTCAAGCTGCAACTGATTTTCAGTTTCATGCATGTCAATTTTCAATGAGAGCTCGGTTATTGAAAGAAATGAGTTATGTGATTTAAGAGGTAATATCCACACAAAAAAAAATCTTTTTATTGTTTTTTATTAGCTTAAATTATGCTAAAACTATCCTAGAATCAAAATCTACAGCGCCCAAGTACTGATCTAAACACAAAATTCGTTTAAATCAATTTTTACCGAACAACTTTTATGCTCCAAAATAAAATTTTTGGTTTATTTTGGCGATGCTCGTTTTTGTTGTTAATTTCGAGGCTTTGTAAACTAGTAGAAGTTAGTTATGATCGATATGGTGTTTCAAATTTAAAGTATACAGGTCGCTGCATCGAGTTTCGACCATTACCGGTAAAAGGAAGAATAGGAAAATAAAGCCCAGAAAGAACAACTTTACGGCAGAGGGATAGCTGACTGAAGGTAAAAAAATATCAGGGCCTATATTATTGCGATTGTTGAGATTTATATCATTTTGAAACTTTAAACGCGTTTTTCTCAAAACCATGTTTTCAGAATCGGCGAGCAGTAGAACTGAAAAAGTTAACATTCGATTGACTTGAAATTTCAACTGTAGCTTCTTCATTAGATTATCTAGTGAAATACACACGATTTTAGCGATTGATTAACAACAAAAGTTATAAACAATTGAAGTCGTTATTTTTTTGTCGAAAAGCAATGTTTCTGCCCAAACCGTTGCCATTTTGCGAAAAAAAAATCTAAAAATGTAATCATGTGTACCTCACTAGCGATACTTATGTAGATAATGAAAAAAAAATTTTTGTTTTAGGTGGAGTTGGGCACGACTTCTACTGCTCGCTGCGGAAGAACTTTTAAAAATAGCGGTTCACGGCAATCGCTGCACAACCGCCATTTTGTAATAAAAGAAGCAATGAATTTTTTTTCTATTCTCCAAGAACTGCTTAAACCAACGATATATTATGTATATACCTTACATCTCGAATGTCCTTTAAACAAAATCATGAAAAAAACCTTGTTTTTTTAGCATTTGGTGGATATTACCCCTAATATCGAAATTATTTGATCTGAGCCAAATCATTGTATGGTGTTGATGATCTAGATAAAAATCTACATTCTCAACCGCATAAACATCACTACAACAGCACAGCGTGTGCGAAATCACAGAAGTACTGCTAGCCACCAATCACTGTCAACTGAATGGAGCTGGAATTCTCTTTCATTTTTAGCTCGTTCGTTGAAAATTGAAAATCAATCATTTTAATTTCAACTGAAAAACCTTTCATGACAGGGAAATTTTGCAGCGCTGACTCACGGTACCATTTTCATATAGGTGCTTATTACGGGAGTCACTTCACGGTGAAATCAAAATGAATAAATAAAGGTGCTTATTACGGGCGTCACTTCACGGCGAAATCAGAGTGAAGTAAATAAAGTCCTATTACGTAATATTACGTAAGTCTTATTACTGTGGTGCTTATTACGGGAGTCACTTCACTGTGAAATCAGAGTGAAGTGAATAAAGTCCTATTACGGGACTCACGTAAGTGAGAAAAACGTCGCAAAGTGACATCTGCCGTGAAATCTGGGTTATTATGAGTGTCATATGAGTGAAGTGAAAACGGAAAAAGCGACTTTCGCGTGGAATTATTTCACGACTAGTTTGAACGGTGAAATGATTTTACGAAGACAGGGAAGTTTAAAAATCGATTGATTTGTGATCTAGCGGTAATATATATGGGATTTATTTTCCAGTAACAAGGCGAACCTTTTTTTTCTTGAAAAAAAAGCGGCTCTCTGGAACTTACAAATTTTTGAGCTGCGGCCAATGGAACGTAAGGGAAAAATTGACCTTCGAATTCCGTTTAGCGGTAGGGCTCAAAAGTTTGCTCTCGAAAAATGTCCTCATACAAAATTTGAGCTTAATCGACTTCCCGGGGCTTAGAAATTTTTGAGCTGGAAAACTCCCACATTTCACTTGTCCTATTCTCAAATTCACTTCACTGCCAATCTCACTTCACGGAGGTAAGAATCGGGAATAGGTCTCAAAAAGTGAGGTAAGCGTGAGAGTGAAATATATTTCACCGTGAAGTAACTCCTGTGATAAGCACCTAGTTTATGTTCTTTATTTTATCGATATTTTCTATCACATGGCCTTTAAACTGCTCTAAATTGTGTCCAAATCATGTAAACATTTCCCATATCTTGATTTGAAATCCATACATTCTTCTGTGATTGAATGAATACAGTTTCGAATCGGAATCCGTGCAGCAATGTAATAGCTACAAATACCTACAGCCGTGAGTACTGGATAGTCAGCCTATGCACCAGAGAGGCGACGAATAACGGCAATGCAAAATTCTACAGTTCGCCCGTTTTGATGTTGACAGTTGCCTCAACGGTGAGTGTCTCAGAGGAAGAGATATGCGGAGAGAATGTTGTCAGCCAAACGAACATGTCAAAATCCGAGCCAAAGGAACAGGCAAGGTAACATAATAAGAGGTATTGCAATCAGGTACAGTAAGGGATATATTTATTTTCACTCGTTTCTCGTGTTCTATTACTAAACAATGAATTGAGAATGCTCCAAAATTGCTTTCTCACAGTGGTTTTTAACTGGTGGTTCACAAACCTTTTGTGTGGTCAACAAAATAATGATCAATTCTGGTGAAAGTATATAAAGTTAAACATAAACATAAAATTTAACACCTGCACTTTATTATTCCCCAGGACTTCCACCGTCACTACCAATTATATGCGAGTCTAATGAAAAAGTAAATTGCGCTTTGAGGAGAGATCTGGCACCCCTGAAATTGGCGCTAAATTGGCGGTTTTTTCATCGCTTATCTCTCTCTCTCTTTCTCGCTCTCTCTCTCTGAGTATCTCTAGTTCTAACTAACTTGTGCGACACCTACTGGACATTTTCCGCAAAAGATAAACTTTCAGCCTTTCTGTTATTTCTGTTGCCTGCGACAACTGTCAACTGAGTTCAAGAAGAAAAAGCTCATCAGCGCCAGCACCGCTGCGGCGGGAAAATTCCGTATAACTGAAACTCGTTCGAATTGACCGTTATTTCGATCCACTAGGATAAATTTCGTGGCACGTCTGTTTGTCTGTGCTTGAAGGCGCCGTGAAAAAGTACCGAAAAAATCAATCCAAGAGATCGATTCTGCCGCTTTAATTTTTTTGTTGGATCGATTCGAGAACCGCCTTACCGAATCGATGCTTAAGATCACCCAATCCTATCCTAAATGCAGTGATGGAGGATGCCCAGTCCTTTTAATCTTTACCTTCAAGAGTGCATCGTCAAGCGTTGTTGACGAAATTCAAGTTCGTCTTCAAGCCGACTTGATATCAGCTTCGTTCTTTTTCGCTCTCTCTTGCAATGAGCACAAAAATCGTCCTTCACTCGGTACCTTTTGTTTCGTCGTGTCATTGTCGAAGTGCTCATATCGTCAGTTCAGAATAAACTGCTGGAACTGAGGCTTCATGACAATTATGTAGGTAAAAAATGAGGGAAACAAAACCTCAATCGAAGTAATTCCTATATAAACACACTTGCTTGCTCCGTTTTTTTATTTTTCGTAGTAGCTGCGATGTTTACACTAGCGTTGTGAGCGATAAAACAATGAATTCATTGTCAACAACCACAAATGAATTCATTGTCATCTTTTGTCTATCGTCTGTTTAGGAAAATAGGTCAATCGTTAGTAAAATGTATGTAAATGAATGACTTGAAAACTTTTCCGTATTTTCACTATGTTATAAGAAAATGGTGGGGAAAGTGAAGAAAGATGTAGTCCCACGGCAGCATAATTCCATTTAGAATCGTTTTATTGTCAATAATCGTAATATCGTCAACATCTTGCTCATGCAAAATATTATAGAAGTTTGCACTTTGCAATCGGGAAATCCTCTTTGTAGTTTCGCGAAGTTTCTTTTTTCGATTCGTCATCTCTCGTACGATTCCAATAAATTTTGTTCCGAAAATAGGTAGTCTTGAATAATTGATGTAAAAATTAATCTACAGGTCTGCAAAGAACTTTCACAAAAACACAAGCTTTGAAGATATAGAATAGGCAGTCAAATATCAATCCACAAGCAATCAGCAAAACGACCGACCTGTTGTACAGTTTAAGTTACACTGATTAGTTTATGATTTAGTTTGTCTTTTGTGCGATGTCAAGGTTCACTATTCAGTATCCAGAAAATGGTGGTTTATCAATGCAGTCTATTTTCTAAACAAAATCCCAAATCAATCCACTTAGCAGTGAGACCCAGCCTTTCTCATTCGAACTTTTTATTTATTAAAATAGATTTACACGAACACTTTAATTTTCAGAAAAAAATCACCTTGATAATATTTGCTGCGTTGGTTTTTCACTTTAAACAAAAAAACTTTGGCATCCAACATTGAAACTATACCAAAAATTGAAGACATAATATTCAAACACATAAGAACATACGTTAACACATGCAAATAACATGAAATAAATATTTTTGAAATATATGACGCAATTTTTTTTGTTCGTGGTATAATCGAAACGTCACTGTACTCATATTTAGGTTGGACTCGATTATCGGTTGTGTAGTTTCTGAGATAATGAAGTTTCGTGATTTTCACATTTTGATACATTACAGACGAAGTTACAGTCCGATTACAGTAAAATTTAGCAGGGTGTTATAAGGCAACTAGACCATTCATTTGACACGAATTTTGTGGAAATCGGTTCAGCCATCATTGAGAAAAGTGAGTGAGTTTAAGTAGTCTTCGGAATATGTTTCTTTTCATAGCTGGATTTCACATTTGCAAACATAATAGGCAAAGTAAAAGTCCGATTGCAAAACAAAAAATCAATAGGGTCTTACACACACAGACACACATACAGAAAATGCTCAGCTCGTCGAACTGAGTCGAGTGATATATGCCATTTGGTCCTTTGGAGCATTTTTATATCTTCGGTTTTGCCAGTGATTGCTATACCTTTCTAGGAGAAAGGCAAAAAAGCTTTAATATTTATATTGTTATTTTATTTTTAATATTTAATATGTACGCTAATTAATAAGAAACGCTTTTATCGCTCACAACGCCAGTGTCAATATCGCAGCTGCTGCGAAAAATGAAAAACTGGAACAAAAGAGTGTATTTATATAGTAATTACCTAAGTACCTACTTCGATTTAGGTTTTGTTTCACATTACTTTTTTCAGTCAGAAAGGGTTACACATTATTTAATGCAAATACATGTTTGGATAAGTATTTGAAATCATTATTTGTTCATAACCTTCCAGTTGGTCTCGAGGTACGATACTGGCCTAACAAGCCAGTCGTCGTAGGTTCGAGTCCCGTCTCGGGAGAGACTGTTAGTTTCAGTGAGATCATAGCGCGCTAGCCCCGCAAATGTCCTGTACAACAAACAGTTGGCTGCGAAGTCTGTGTATAATAATCAGAAGGTCGAGTTCCGAATCGGAATGTAGCACCACCAAGGCTTTGCTTTGCTATTTGTTCATAAAACCAGTTTGTGATCAACTGTTTGGTTCACCGATTATTGCTGTTGCTATTGCTCTGTAGTAAAAAACATTTTTGTGTATATAAATGTCAGATAATAGAAGAGAACTGTTCACTGAATTTCTCTGTTTTTTTATAGCTTACTTTCTCACTTATTGGCAATAGACCAAATAATTATACTTTTACAAAAGCTATGGCTGAACACATGCTATTAAAAGAAGCTAGGGGATTACCTGTGTCCATAGTTAGACCATCAATAGGTATGTATAACAGATAAACATGTAAAGATTTTCTGTGTTATTTAGTAAGGGTTTCGCTTTAACTAGATGTTATTAAATTTAACCTCAACTATTTTTTATTTTGCAGTCTTATCCAGTTTCAAAGAGCCTATTAGCGGTTGGGTCGACAATTTCAATGGCCCAACAGGTATTGTATCTGCAGTTAGTAAAGGATTGTTTAGAACAATTTTATGTGAGGAATCGTATGTAGCCGATTTGATACCAGTTGACTTAGTGATAAACCTCATGATTGTCGCTGCTTGGCACACTGCTTCTCGAAGAAACGTTAGCAATATAACAGTATATAATTGCACGAGTGGTAACGACAATCCTATTACATGGGGTACTTTTGTGCACATGTGTATCAAAAACATGAGAGAACATCCTGTTGGTGAGACGAATGAGTATACTAGTTTGTCGTAAAAATTGATTGAATTAATTTTCAGAGGGTGTATTATGGTATCCTACCGGAAATTTAAGAAAAAATGTTGCATTGAACTTCATACACGGAGTTCTGACACATTTCATTCCAGCAGTATTTTTGGATATCATTTCCGTTGTTATGGGACGGAAGCCAATGTAAGATTACGCCAACCTTTGTTTCGATAAACTTTGTTCGCTCAAATTTCGGAGAAATCATTCAAAATTTATTTATATTTACTCATGAATAATTTCAGCATGAAAATAGTCCAATCAAAACTTGGGAAAGCTGCAACGTGTCTTCAATATTTTACGAATGCTCAGTGGCGCTTTCGAAACGATAATGTACGAAATTTATTGACCTTCTTGAGCACAGAAGACAAACAAACATTTCAGTTTGACGTCGCATCAATCGACTGGACGGACTACATTCAGAGATATGTTCTTGGATTCCGAGAATTTTTGTTTAAACAAAATCCGTCAACATTAGAGAAATGCAGAAACAACATGTATAAGTAAGTGGTGCATACGTTTATTGCCTTTTCTGTGTCTAATGCTTGTTTTTTTCAGAATGTATCTCCTTCACCAATTTACTAAACTTGTTTTGGTTGGGTGTATATGGCGCTTCCTTCTGAAAAAATCATACAAGCTAAGAAGTGTATGGCAGAAAATTCTTAATAGTCTAGTAGGAATTATGAAAATTGTAGCCTTCTTCTGATAACATATTTATTTGTTTGTAAAGGTTACAGCGCCCACTGCAATCCATTCATTCTAAGCACATGGATAGAGCCTCTTTGACGAGCATGCGTATGAATATTTTTTTTAAGATATCACTTTCCTATGCAACATTCATTGAGGTAGCTAACAACAGAACAAAGTTTATTTCAAGGAACTACTGTTAGTTTCATTCTTAAGGTGGAAGTGTGTTGAGACCATAAATGGCCAACAGTGAATCACACCGTGGTTGACTTCGAATTTTCGAAGGCATACCACTCGGTAATAGATGATGCGTCACTTGTGAAAACATCCTCATATGTTTGCTATGGTGATAAAACCATAAAATGAGCAATTCTCGCTGAAACTAGGCCACTAGGTGCACAAGGTCTTTCAAATTTGATATAAATGCACATAGTCATTAGAAATAGAGGAAAAATACAATGCCATTTTTGTTTGGTCGAATTTGTTGACCCTTTGGACACCATGGGGTGAGACAGTTTTCAGAAAAGTTGAAATTTTAGCAATTATTGATGTATTTTTTGAGCTATATCTCTTAAATTCGTTATGTAAAGTACTACAAGTAGCACTTTTCTGTAAAGAGGAATGATAGTGCTTTCATTTGAAGTGATCAGAATTTAGGCCGCCATCTTGAATTATATCAGAAAAACGCAATTTTGACCGTGTTCGCAAATCGCAACTACCGATTTCCGATCTGAGACCAGCATTGGAAAGCTGAGAAAAATGATATAAGATGCAAGAAAAAAATTAGGTGAGCATCAGTATTAACCCATCAATTGAACCTATTTTCCAAGCTGAGTTTCAAAATATTCACCGTACAGCGCGCGATCAACGTAGTAACCTGTCTACTGAGATCAAGTGGATGCACATGTTATAACCCGACTAGCTCCATATATCAAAATCGATTGATGCTACAACTTGTCCTACGCCACTACTGTTTTTCTGAGTTTAGTGAGAATAATGAATACAACACTAGCATGTTTTTTACTAACAAAGCGATAGGTTTTTTATTACTAAGCAGTTCCCAGAAATTTCCCAGTTTTAATTTTTTTTTTCAATTGTCATTTTTAATTTGGCTGAAACTTTGCATAGACGTTTCTATAGACAAAAGATGTCATTTTGTGCCATTGGTTTAATTTTTTGGAGCACGACTTATTTTTGAGAAGCTTTAAAAATGATATTTTGGAAAGGTAGGTATTGATGATTACAAATATTTTCAGGGCCGGAACGTTTTGTTTGATCGGTATGACGTCTTCGATAAAGTTGTAGTTAATAGTTTTGCCTTTCCGAAAAAAATAAAACTCTAACTTTTTTTTTGGTTGCATTGTTTATTTTTTTGTAGTTTTTATAACTTAATAGAAGACGTCATACCGATCAAACAAACCGTTTTGGCCCTGAAAATATTTGTAATCATCTTAAATGCAAAGTTCTCAGATCGAAAATCGGTAGTTGCGAACACAGTCAAAATCGCATTTTTCTTATGTAATTCAAGATGGCGGCCTAAATTCTGATCACTACAAACGAAAGCCCTATCAATCTTCTTTACAGAAAAGTGCTACTTGTAGTACTTTACATAGCGAATTTTAGAGATATAGCTCAAATAATACATCAAGAATTGCTAAAATTTCAACTTTTCTGAAAACTGTCTAACCCCTTGGTGACCAAGGGGTCAACAAATTCGATTAAACACAAATGGCATTATCATTTTTTCTCTATTTCTAATAACTATGTGCATTTATATCAAATTTGAGAGACCTTGTGCACCTAGTGGTCTAGTTTTAGCCGAGCGAGAATTGCTCAGATGTTTTCACAGGTAACGCATTAACTATTTCCGAGTCTTGTGCCGTTGAAAGCAGTTTTACTTCTGAATGTGGTTTTAAATATGTATGCATAAATGTTCTAAAATTTCAAATGGGAAAACGGGGAACAATTAGAATGTGATTCTTGCGTTGTTCAGAAACAGTTTTACCTAAATCAAAAGTAAAGCTATAAAAAAAGAATTTACGGTACCGAAAGGAGTGAACAAACTTATTGTTGTCCCGAAAAGTCATGTATTACATGCTGTAAGTATATTCTATTGTTCCTTTAGGAACCACTCAGGGCGAAAGAAAGCAATACGAGGAAGATTATAATCACGTGGCTTTTCATTAGATATATTAACCCTTAAATGCGCAGCGTTGTTTCAGAAAAAATTGGGAGTAATGTTTCAAAATGAATGTATTTTAATTTTTTCTACAAATATAATAGATTGGAGCAGTTATCTAGGCTTTGATTTCTTTATTAAAAGCTTGATGGCTGTTTATACGAATTTTATTTCTTAAAAAAACTGATTTGAAACGTTATTCGCAATGCAGTTTTAAAACAACATTGCGCATTTAAGGGTTAAATCTAAGCTTATGTTCATTTCACACAAAACTAATTTATTTCATTTGCTTTTACAAAATTGGAAAGGAACGGTTTGGAAAGTATAATTAAGGATTTACGATCCGCTTTACATTTTGTCGATGACGCCGCGCACCACCCCAGTGGCCGGCTCTACGATGATAGCACCAGACATCTTGGAGTTGCTCGGTTGTGGTCCACTATTGAGACGGAATAAGCACCACCACCGTTCTCCGCAAGTCGTCCACGGTCTGAAGCGCTAATCACAGCACCTGGCAATTCACACGGCTTGGATAGTCTCGTCGAGATTCGAATGGGGAGTTTGTTCGGAACGATCCAGGATCCAGTTGACGTACGCAGCCCTTGGACGTTTACAGCAGCGCCTAACCCGGAACGGTCCAGCCGGGGATCCCAACACTTCACGCGTCCACAGGTGGGGACACTGACCACACGGTCCAACAATGGTTCATTTAACTTTTAACTTTAGCGAGCGGGGATACTAATCCCGAAGGTTTAACCAACCGGAGATGCTACTTGGCCAAGAGTAGATAATATAAGAGGCCGGTCCTCGGCCTGTCCAGGGTAATATAGACCGTGATGTCCTTGCTGGGCCGAGCTGACATCTAAGCACGATTTGACAGCACGCACGTGAAATGCGCCAAGCTTGATGGGCATATATCAAGATGGCTTGACAAAGTTATTTTTTTTTAATTCTTTTATCACCAATATTTAGTGGTTAATTTGTGAGTTCGAAATCCAATTTGTGGTAATTTGTGGTTAAGTGGTTTCCGAGAAATTTTCAAAAAACTGAGTCAAGCCATCTTGAAACATGATTTTTCTTTAAATGAATCGGACAACGATGATATATAGATCAATCGAAAGCTCTTAATTTGTGGTTCACGAAAATGTAATTTTTAACGTCATATTTACTAGTGTTTGTACAAAAATTTGTGTTTTATTGTTCACGTGGTTCTACGTTTTGTTTATTTGTTGATGACGCTGCTGTCCGCTAGTGGCGTTGGCTGTTTGCGGTGTTTGTCACTGCTATACTGAGCGTGCGTTTGGGGAATATGCTAAATATCGTGATTCTTAGGAACTTAGATTCGGAGAAATGTTTCAGAAATATTCAAACAAATGTTCAAATAAGCTGTCGGGTTCCAACTTAATGTTGCTCTTCTGTTATTTTTTCATGCATATGTGCTAACTTATGAGCAAAGTAATAAAGAAGATTTCTGCTGTCCGCGTGTCTGTTAAGCTACTAGTGGCACCGTCGCACAGAAGAGTACCTAGAACAAAAATCTGGCCAAAATAAGAAAAAAAAATTATGTCGCTTTTTGGTGCCGCTATATTTTTTCTGCAGCTTAAATAAATGCTTCACAATATACCATCACTCGATTAACGTTAAACGGTATTATCATATGCTGCGAGCGCTGTAAACATTGACAAATTTTCAAGCATTTTTTGGGAATCGAACCAAGTTGTGCCAGGCGTCAATAAAAATGACAATTGATCAATATTATACACCAAATGAATTTTTTATGTTCAATGCTAATAAACCGGTTGATAAAAATTCCGATAATAAAAATTATAGCTACTCTTAACAAGTTTTCGAAATTAGTGATTTTTACGTATTTTCGAGCGTTTTCAATATTGAAAGAGTTATCAAATCTCGCGGAATCCGATCATATAATCATCGGGGGAATGGAAGTTCATAACATCACATTCTCGCAAATATCTCATCCGGTAACGTCCAGATTGACATTTGCGACCCGTTTGAAAAATGTTGTTCATGACATATTTTGACGAATACCTGCCTCATGCTTAAAACAGAGTTTCAGTTCAACAAAGATTAAATGAGATTAGTTAAGTGAATGAACTTCAACTAATTTAAGTAAACTTAAAATTAACTTGGTGCACAGAATCAATAATCCAGGTAAATAACATTCCGTCTAAAAGCCTTTTTCCAACCTACGTAGGTTCCACGAGGCATAATATAATCTGTGAGCAACAAATTGAAAATTCAAAATGAAGATATTTTGCTACATCATTTTTCTTGCAAATTCTTCGATTTGTTTCGCTGCCCGTTTTGCGAACACAAATTATACGAGCGTATTTCTTCATCTGTTCAATAACATTAATGAAGCCACATAGGCTATGTGAATGTAAACATCAAGTTATGTGCGTGATTATTAGAGTTACTCTTTGATACAATTCTGCGCCTGTTGGGCTACCTGTAGTAGAGCAAGTGTGTTGGCTAAGTTCCCCGAATCTCGATATTTACCATATTCCCCACACGCACGCTCAGTATAGCAATGACAAACACCGCAAACAGCCAACGCCATTAGCGGCCAGCAGCGTCACCAACAAATAAATAAAACGTAGAACTACGTGAACAATAAAACACAAATTTCTGTACAAACACTAATAATTATGACTTTAAAATTAACATTTTCGTGAACCACAAATTAAGAGCTTTCGATTGGTCTATATATCATCGTTGTCCGATTCATTTAAAGAAAAATCATGTTTCAAGATGGCTTGACTCAGTTTTTTGAAAATTTCTCGGAAACCACTTAACCACAAATTACCACAAATTGGATTTCGAACTCACAAATTAACCACTAAATATTGGTGATAAAAGAATTAAAAAAAATTACGTTGTCAAGCCATCTTGATATATGCTTGTGATGGTTAATGTTTACGGTCGAGGGATAGGAAAGTGATAAATAGGGATCGAGAGGGTTTGGGAATCTTTATAGTAGAAATTCAAAATCTAATTTTACTGGAAGAAAGTGTAACAGTTATTATGAAATGAACAAGTAATATTCTAAAAATAAATGAAAAGTTGCAATAATAAGATGTATCGTATTGTATTTTACTGAATATTCTAGAAAACTAGTTTTGTAGCCTAACTGGCGGTTACAATGCACAGATGCAATATGTTGTATTACTGAGTCAATATGCGTAGTATGAGACGCATTAACTAAACATAGATAAAGAATTTTAAACAATTACAATGTTTAGTTTTTATTATTTTTTGCCTTTCTCCTAGAAAGGTATAGCTATCACTGCAAAAACTAAAGGTATAAAAGTGCTCAAAAGGGCCGAATGTCGTATATCACTTGATTTTTTTATTTCAATGAAATTAATTGTAAATGAAAGGTCTATTTGCCCCATAAGACCCTATTGAATTTTATTGTAATCGGATTTCTAGTTTAGAGGTTATGTATCAGAATGTAAAAATAACGAAACATCAATATCTCAGAAACTACGCAACCAATTCGAACAAAATTAATTTCAAATGAACGGGCTACCTAAAAACCCTTAACTTTCGAGTTTCATAAAGATTGGACTTGTGGTTTAAAAGTTATGGAAAGAAACGTGTTCGCAAGACTATTTAATTTTACTCATGTTTCTCAGAGATGGCTGGACAGATTTTCATAAAATCGGTGTCAAATGGAAGGTCTAGTTGCTCCATAAGACCCTATTGATTTTTTTTGCAATCGGACTATTACTTTGCCTGTTATGTTTAAAAATGTGAAATCTAGCTATGAAAAGAAACATATTCCGAAGAATATTTGAACTCACTCACTTTTCTCAGAGATGGCTGAACCGATTTCCACTAAATTAGTATCAAATGAGAGTTCCAGCTGCCTCATAACACCCTATTGAATTTAACTGTGATCGGACTGTAACTTCGTCTGTAATGTATCGAAATGTGAAAATCACGAAACTTCATTATCTCAGAAAATACACAACCGATTTGAACAATATTAATATCAGATGAACAAGCTAGTTGAGGGTCAACTGATGAATTATTATTGGGGGATTTGCCGAAAACTGAACGCGGCCTAAGCCAGATGAAAGGAAACACCGCACTCGATGCAAACACCGCGCTAGAGCTGCTGTCAAAATTTTATAAACAAACAGGTTGATAAAACTGGGTCTCGAATTTTTTTTAGATTTGGTGGTTCTATTATAACACGAAAAACGTATCAAATTCTGCTTACATCACTAAAATGCCTCATAAAGATATTTTGCATAACGTGAAAAAAAGTCACGCGACTGTAAATACAGTTTATCATTGCCTTTACGCGTATTATTTTCTTGGAATCAATCGCAGTGCATTAGCTGAAATTTTTGGAAAATCTAAATCAACGATTTGCAATTGGATTCTTAAATATGAGCGCGAAGAAGTATTTTCAAGAAAACACCGGAGACAGGTGTATCGATATTTTGGGACTGTGCAACGCCAATGGCTGTTAAATTTATATTATAAGGAACCTGTATTATTCATAGATGAAGCTAGAGATCATTTTCAGCAATTTTAAAAACAGATGGACTGACGTGGAAGAAAATTGAAAGACGTGCTATAGAAATTCGAAAAGCGGATATTTTTAGGTAACGATGATATTGAATATTGGGAGCACAAGTTTAATTTAGTTTTGACTAAATTGCTTGATTTTAGGTATGCTGATGAGCTGGGAGCATTTAAATGGGAGCTGCATCAATTAGTCTTCATCGATGAAGTTTCTTTCGATTCCCGTGATATGCTACGAAACTACGGATACGGAGTAAAAGGAAAAAAAGTGATTTTTCATGAAGAATTCCATCAACGTCCGAGAGAATCATACCTCTGCTTTCTGAGACAAACGGGATTGCTTGAATCGTACGGAACTGAGGGAACTTTTACACGCCACAAGTTTTTTGACTGTATTAGAAATTTCGCAATCCAAAGCTCAAATGTAAAGTCTTATCCTGGACGTAACTCTATTTGGATAATGGATGGTGCCAGGATACATTGCGACAAGAACATAGTTTTCTACCTTCACTCATTGGGCATACTTCCATATTTTTTGCCAGCGTATTGTCCGATATTCAATCCTATTGAAATAGTTTTTGGTATATGCAAAAAACATTTGAAAAGAAATTACTCCAAAAACAGTAGAAAACCCTTATCTATATCGATAACCGAAACATTGGTTAAATTTAGAAGCTATTCTTGCACAGAAATTTTCCATAAATGTGGTTATACTTCGAGTAATAACTTTGATCCCAATATTGGTCTTGATCAACCTCTACTCGCTTTTGGTTTTGAAGAAAAAAATAAATAAGTCAACTAAATGTTTTTGCCTTTCTCCTAGAAAGGTTTAGCAATCATTGGAAAAACCAAAGGTACAAAAGTGGTCCCATTGGCCGAATGTCATATACCACTTGACCCCTTTCGACGAACTGAGCATTTTCTGTATATGTATGTGTGTGTATGTGTGTGTGTGTATGTGCAACTTTTTTTCTCACTCACTTTTCTCAGAGATGGCTGGACCGATTTTCATGAAATTAATTGCAAATGAAAGGTCTAGTTGCGCCATAGGTTGCTATTGAATTACATTGTTATCAAATTTTTAGTTTAGAGGTTATGTATCAAAATGTAAAAATCACGAAACATCAATATCTCAGAAACCCCATAACCGATTTTAATAAAACTGGTTTCAAATGATCGAGATATCTTCAAAACCCTTAACTTTTAAATTTCGTTATGATTGAACACATGGTTCAAAAGTTATGTAAAGAAAAGTTATCCTGAGGTTGTTAAACTCATTCATTTTTCTCAGAGATGGCCGAACCGATTTTCACAAAATTAGTGTCAAATTAAAGGTCTAGTTGCCCCATAGGTTGCTATTGAATTTCATTGTAATCGGCTTGTAACTTTGTCCCTCGTTCATAAAAATGTGAAATCACATAATGAAAGTAAACATATTGACTTTTTCTTAACGATCACTGGCTAAATAAAAAGTAGAAAAGTGATCCGAATGGCCGAATGTCATATACTACTCGACTCAGTTTGACGAATCAAGCATTTTCTGCATGTATGCATGTATAGGTGTATATGTTTGTGTGTGGGTGTGTACGTGTGTACGTGCACCTTTTTTTTCGCACTCACTTTTCTCAGAGATGGTCTGACCGATTCTTTCCATCTTGGTGTCAAATGAAGGGTCTATTTGCCGCTTAGGTTACTATTGAATTTCATTGTAATCAAATTTTAGTTTAGGCGCTGCGTCAGAATTTAAAAATCGCTCTTATATCTCAGAAGCTATGAACATAGTTGAATTCAAATTAATGGGCTTTTAAACCCTTGAACAACGAATTTCATAATGTTTAAACATGTGGTTTGAAAGTTATAGAAAGAAACGTAACCCGCAGACTGTTTAAAACTATAGCTACGATCAAAATATGTGGCCTCAACATCATCTAAATTTGATATTGTACTATTTCAATGCTCAGGATTGAAGTTGAAATAAAAAGTCATTTCTATCATTTCACTTTTTGCCTTTCTCCTAGAAAGGTATAGCAATCACTGCAAAAACTAAAGGTATAAAAGTACTCAAAAGGGCCGAATGTCGTATATCACTCGACTCAGTTCGACGAGCTGAGCATTTTATGTATATGTGTGTGTGTAACGCTCTCCCAATCTCACTAGATTTTCTCAGAAATGGCTGAACCGATTTCAATGAAATCAATTGCAAATTAATAGTCTTGTTGCCCTATAAGACTCTATTGAATTTTATTTTAATCTGATTTCTAGTTTAGAGGTTATGTATCAAAATGTAAAAATCACGAAACATCAATACTTCAGAAACTACACAACCGATTTGAACAGAATTGATTTCAAATGAACGGGCTACCTAAAAAACCCTTAACTTTTGAATTTAATGAAGGTTAAACATGTGTTTCAGAAGTTATGGAAAGAAACGTGTTCTGGAGACTATTTAATCTCACTCATGTTTCTCAGAGTTGGCTGTACAGATTTTCATAAAATCAGTGTCTTATGGAAGGTTTTGTTGCCCCATAAGACCCTATCGATTTTTTTTTGCAAACGGATTATTACTTTGCCTGTTATGTTTAAAAATGTGAAATCCAGCTATGAAAAGAAACATATTCCGAAGACTACTTGGACTCACTCACTTTTCTCAGAGATGGCTGAACCGATTTACACTAAATTAGTATCAAATGAGAGTTCCAGCTGCCTTGAATTTAACTGTGATCGGACTGTAACTTCGTCTGTAATGTATCGAAATGTGAAAATCACGAAACTTCATTATCTCAGAAAATACACAACCGATTTGAGCAATATTGATATCAGATGAACGGGCTAGTTAAGGGTTAACTGATGAATTATGATTGAACTCGTGGTTTCAAAGTTTGGCTGTTCTATACGTTCCCTTTTCATTTGATTGTAATCAAACTTAAGCAACCGTCTGTCAACGATCATACCATGTTGAAAACACCGGTTCTCGTCCGATCACCGAAGTTAAGCAACATCGGGCGCGATTATTACTTAGATGGGTTAAGCAACCGTTATGCATTAAATTGTTAAAACAACGAAAGTCTATTATCTCAAGTATTACACGACTTATTTGAACTTAACTAGTGTCATACAAACGAGTCACATCTCAAACTTACAAATAACAAACTTCATAACAACTTGATATGCTGTTCAAAAGTTTTGGAAAGAGAAGATATTCAAAGACTATTCAACACTATACCTGCTTTGATCAATATATATGGCATCAACGTTATCGCGTTATTACTAGGCTGACCAGACGTACCGTTTTACACGGGACAGTACCGTTTTTTCGACTATTTTTAACCGTCCCGTCTTTTTGCCATTTTGTACCGTTTTCGGAGACTCCTTGAAAAATTTTTAAATAAGGCTTTGCATCGAAATTTTCCTAAATGGAAAATAAGTTTCAAAGCAGCCAGGATTTTTCTAACATTACTGAGTACGTTCTGTGCCTTCCTGACAGTACCGCACCACTGAAAAGGACATCTTCTATCGTGAACTGATAAAAAAGTCGCGATTGAAAGTTAAGACCATGATAGTTGTTAGTCAAAATCTCGATCATCCATGTGACAAATTTCAGAATCTTATTGCAAAAATCAAAGCGCTTTTACACCCTTCTGTGATCTTCTACGCTAAATTTCATCAAACGCTAAGCATCGTGCAGGATCAGGTAGGTTCATCGAAGCAATGAATAATTGTTTGCATGCTTTGGTTGGTAGAATTTTTCAAAGAACAATGTTATCATATGTCCCATTTTTTAACCCATTTGTCCCGTTTTTATCCCGCGAAAATCTGATCAGCCTAGTTATAACCGGTATCGCTCGTGATTAAATTGTTCGAAATTAAGAGTAATTTCTTTTATTTTGCTATTTCTTAAGCACTAACATTACGTCAAATTTCATGGACGAAGCAGGCCATGGCCGGATTCGGACGTCAAAATTTTTGCTCGCGTGATTTTTCGGGAAATAAATTGTTCAATGTGATAGTGCGTTAAAGTTACAGGTGTTACCGCGAAAAGAGTTTATTCGGGAAAGTGTGTTGTGTTGTGTGTGCTGCGAAATACTCACTTGATGTGTATCGTAGTGCCGTGAAGATTAATCGATGAAATGGCTGAATTAGCATAAGGAATGGTACTACGCCACCGTCGTTTGCAGCGGATTTTGTCTTCGTTTATTGCGTCCGGAGTTGTCGCGTTTTGTCGTGATTTATAATATGTGGAGGGCGTAATTCGTGTTGTAGTCATGGTTGAGAATGTTTTATTCAGGGTCCAGTGTGTTTAAAGTGTATTACGAATAAAAAATAGATACTTTATTGCCGGTGTTCTTACAATTTATTGCTCTCAAAATGGCTGTCTTCGAATCGTAGTGTTGTGTTGGTGATCTTTCTCAGACATGGTTGTGTGCATGCGGAGAGCGTAATGTGTCTGAGAGTCTATCGCAGTGTGAAATAGTAGTGAAACCTTTTCTTCTTTGTCTGGTCTGCTGAGAAGCAGAAACGAGAGAGCGACAATTATCAACAAAGAAATGGTTTGTTTATGCCGGTCCGTGTGCGAGTGGCAGAAAACGCTGGTGAAATGTTTGATCTGTTTAATCCTGTTCGATATCTAAGATAAGTGAATACATTTTCCAGGAGCTTTCTTTTTAAGTCAGATGAAGTTTATGGTATTTTCAGACTCAACAAAATGATTTTGTTCTTTCATAATCGTGAGTGTGTGTTATGCCTTATGATTCCTCTAGCGATGAGTTTGTACGCCATTTAGTTGGTCGCTATTATAGAATTTTCACACTGTAACTGGAATCAGAATTGCCCCAATAGGTGAGAGCTTTAAACCTTTGTACACGCTGGCTCTCACAACACGGAACTGGTAGCATTAAAATATAATTCAGAAACTTATCGCGGCCTGACCGAACGGTTACGAACATTTGGCCCAGTTTTATACCCTTGTTTTATGATTTTTCTAGCTTTTGACCAAATATTGAAACACATAGACAATTTTTATTAAAATCTTGTTGGTCGGAATAGCAACTAAATTTTGATTGCGATTGCTTTGGCATTTTATCAATCAACTTAAAATTCTTGTTCGATATGCATATTGCATTTTTTTAAATATTTGAGCTATGAGTGCATGAAACTTTGCCAGTTTTTATACTCAGTAGGTATCTTAACTTGAATACGAAACAAAAGATTATCGGGGCAAAGCACCGTGTCCTCTCGCGTATGCGTCGGTGAGAGGGAGTAAAGCGGTCGTACATAATGCTCCGGTGTAAACGTGTCTTCGGCCTTGGTGAGCTTTGCTCATTTAAGGATTATCGGTTTATTGTGATTTCCGAGATGTACCAAATCATTATTTCGGAGACTGTACGCCCGTTGGTTCTTTTTTAGCACGTTACGATTCAGAGTAGGTTTCGTTCGTTCGATAAATATTGTAATTATTCAATCGCGACAAAGACAAACCCTACATGGATGCCAAATCTATTCCTGTTTCGCCGGTTCCCTTTTTTTTCCTTTTTTTTTCTTTTTTTTAAAACGGGTGTTTTGGCTTTTTCGTCATACCAGTGGTCGACACGCTCTTGCTTGCTTTCGGAGAAGGCAGTTCAGTTTCGCGCGCATTATTTTGACTGCGCTCAGTGTGACTATCTTAATACAGCGCTCTATCGGTTATTTGAGCTGGTACCAGTAGTTTGCGTTCGGCGTGCGGTTGTTGCGTTTTACGAAATCCATTCGTTTCTAGGTAAATTTGAATTGAGTTCACGGCATTAAAAGCGAAGATTGGTGTGATACAGACTGACAACGATTGGTAGGTTGCCGAAGATAACTAGATCGTGGCGCGGTTCTATGTATATCGTCTCCTGGTGACCGGTTGCCCAGAGACCGAGAAGTAACCATGTCGTGCGCGAATTGGGGTAGAAAAGATCGCACCATCAACCTCGATGGATCCAGATCAATTCCTTTCCACTAACACTAATTCCTTCCTTTGATACTTGTGGATGATGCAGAGGATTCCTCGGTCTCTAGTAGCAACAAGTATTGAACTAACACTCCCGATATCCCTTCCTCTATTGATCTGCATTGGGCGTGGCCAGCTACGTTATTGACCAGTGATAAGAAAGATCGCCAGGAATTGTACACTGAAAATGGCTTGCTACTCCTAGGCACCATTTTGACGGTTCTTTGTACAATTTCAGCTGATTCTGGTCAATCGCGGGCAACACACGGGCGATCAAATATGCTATGCTATGCTATGCTATATGCTATGCTACTAACATTACGTCAAATTTCATATTTTATACTTCAATTACAACATCAATATTTTGGAACCCAAAGAGTGAATATAAATACCTTTATTGGATTTAAGCATTTATGTAAATCTATTTTTACAAATAATAAGTTTTAATGAGAAAGGCTGAGTCTGACCGCTAGGTGGATTAATTTAGGTTTATATATATATATATATATATATATATATATATATATATATATATATATATATATATATATATATATATATATATATATATATATATATATATATATATATATATATATATATATATAAATATATATATACATATTATATTATATATACATATTATATTACATATACATATTATATTATATATACATATTGTGGTGATAGGTCTGCACTGAATCTATGGAAAAGCTTTGAGAGAGAGAATAAAGATGGTTTGTAAGTAAAGCAGTGGAGTGTTTGATTGAGCGTTAAATCTATCACAAATTGGCGACGAGGATAGCTGTCAATTCGTGTTTTCGGGGGGAATCGGTGGTTTACTAACCAAATTCAGTAACGGTAAGTTTTTATATCATAAATGTGATGCATAAGAAAAGAAAAATCAATATAAAATATTGAACTCTGAAACGCGTTGGTAGAAAAAAAGCTCACATCGTTTGGTTGCAGGTGTGTGCGTGAAAGCGGTGGCACTGCGTCTGGAGGGCAGGAGAGAAATTTTGCATAAAACAGCTTACCAGTGAGTTGTGTTATAGTCTGTGTCTAGTAAACAGAAAGAAACAACTGAACAAGCTCTGTGCCTAGTAAACAGAACAGTCCGCGTCTAGTAAGCAGAGGAAAATTGCAAAGTCTACGAGTTGGTGGAAAACTTGACAGAAGAGCCCGCATCTAGATAGCGGTAGAAATTTATTGGTTGCAAATTGGAAGCTCTGTGTCGAAAGGAAAACTTTTGGCTAGGTGGAGTTTGTTATACTGCGTCTGGTAAGCAGAAAAAAATTATTTGAGGGAGTTTTGTTCATTGCATTGTATTTGTTTAAAGAATAGTGATTATTACGGTGCTGCATTCGTGAAGCAATGGATGAAAACAAATTCTTTTCTAAGCTGCCGGCATTTACAATCGCCGGAGTTCCTCTAACGGATCGCAGGAATAGATGAAACACTTGGAAAAGAGGGTCTGTTTAAGAGCAACGAAAGTAAAAGATGGAACAGAGAAGAAGGATATGCTTCTGGCGTGCGGCTCGTTTGAACTTCAAGACATTTTCTTCAATATCCCTGGAGCTGACGTGGCTGCTAATGAAGAAGAAGGAATCGATCCATATGTCGTGGCGATAGGGAAACTGGATGATTATTTCGCACCCCAAAGGCATAAGGCTCACGAACGCTTTCTGTTTTGGGCTATGAAGCCAGAGCCGGAGGAAACACTGGAAAAATTCTTAATGCGTGCGCAAGCTCATGGGTCGAAATGTAATTTTGGAAAATCCGCTTCGGAAAGTGCCGGTATAGCGATTGTGGACAAGATGCTCTAGTTTGTGCCCAATCAGCTGCGGGCAAAGTTGCTTCAGGAGAAAGATCTGACGCTAGAGGAAGTGATTAAACAAGTAAACTCATTTGAGACCTCACGTGTGGCTAGCGATCAAATGGCTGGTCAAAGTAGTCCGCTGCAAGCAAACATACCTGCTGATAATATTCAGTATGTTGCGACGCCCTGTAGATTCTGTGCTCGTTTCCACGGAAAACAGCTTTGTCCGGCACGAGATAAAACATGTGCGAACTGCCAAAAACGTGGTCATTATGCTGCGGCTTGCTACTCATCGCCGGGACAGGTGTCATCGAGCAAACTATTTAGCAGTAATAACTTCAACAGACAAACTTCTTTCAAAAGACCTTAATCGTCTCCTTCTGGTTCAGGTCAAATTTTGGGTCCAATAGCGAAGAGAAAAGTAACGCAATTTACTCGGAAAGTACATGCTATTGAGGATCAAGGCGAAGAAGAACAAGTTTAACTTGTGGAGATGGTTTCTTCTGGTAACGATTCCGATGAGTTGATCTGGGCCAAAGTAGGTGACGTTCTTATCGAGATGCAAATAGACTCGGGGGTTCAATCGAACATCATTGACGATCGGACATGGGACTCGATGAACCGGAATGGAATTGACGTGATTGGAGAGATTCGTGGGTCTGACCGAAGGTATAGGTTTAGATTAATTTTGTTGTAATCATACATTATATGCGTGTATTTTATTTTCTAAATAGGTTCAAGGCGTATGCTCAAGCAGATTGCTTAGAAGTAATTGCTATGTTTGATGCAGAAATCGTCATTCCAGATGGACACAAGCAGCTCAAAGCTGTGTCACGTTTTTATGTTGTGAGAAACGGACCTCAGCCTCTGTTGGGAAAGCAGACGGCGAAGCAATTAGGGGTGTTAGTGGTCGGATTGCCCAGTCAGCGGGAACTGGTCCATCAAGTCGATGCCTGTCGGATATTCCCTTGTATCCGAGGGGTGAAAATAATTATTCCTGTAGATAAGTCGATCGAACCAGTTGATCAGCGTCTCCGCCGTTTACTATTACCGATGTTGGGGAAGGTAGATGAAAAACTGAACGATTTGCTGTCCAAAGATATAATTGAGAGGGTGTCTGAACCGAGCCGTTGGGTGTCACCAATGGTTATAGTGGTCAAGGACAACGGAGACATAAGACTTTGTATCGATATGCGGCGGCTTAACAAAGCAATACTCCGAGAGACACATCCATTACCTACGATAGAGGAGGTACGTTGGAGATTGATTGAATTGAACTACTTTTATTACCCACCGCGGACTTTTCCGGTATAAGCGTTTAGTTTTCGGAATCTCATGCGCACCGGAGATTTTTCAGAAGACTCTGGAGCAGATTTTGGGGGATTGTGAGAACACGATGAATTTCATTGACGACATTGTGGTGACGGGTAGGTCGGAGGTTGAACATGATTTGGCATTGGAGAAGGTCCTCAAGAAGCTTAGTGACTACGGGGTGCTTTTAAATCAATCGAAGTGTGCTTTCAAACTTACCGAGATCGAGTTCATCGGTCAGCGGTTCAATCAAGAAGGAATGATACCTTCTCAAGGTAAAATTGAGGCCATCCAAAGTTTCCGTCCACCAAAAAGTTGCGAAGAAGTCCGTAGTTTCTTAGGGCTTGTAAACTATGTAAGATCGTTTATTCCGAACTTAGCGACGATTTCGTCTCCACTCCGCGAGCTTACCAAGAACAATTCATCTTTCGTCTGGGAAAGAGATCAAAAACAAGCCTTCAAAGAGCTAATTCGTCTGGTAGGGAACATCCACCCCCACTCCGGTGGGCTTAGGGGCAGTCCTTTTACAGTTCCAAGAAGATCGTCCAAGGGTCGTTGCGTACGCCAGTAAAAGTTTAACAAACACAGAGTGCCGGTACGCACAGACAAAGAAGGAAGCTTTGGCGCTAGTCTGGGCCGTGGAACGTTTCCAAGTTTATTTGTTTGGAATACGTTTTGAGTTGGAAACAGATCATAAGCCTCTCGAGTCTATATTTACGCCTACGTCATCACCGTGTTTGAGGATTGAGCGTTGGGTCCTGAGACTTCAGGCATTCAACTACGAGATCGTGTATCGTAAGGGGAAGTCAAATATCGCCGATCCAGTGTCCCGGTTGTCACGCCCTTCTAAAATTGAAGAGTTCGACCCAGATTCCGATGTTTACATCCGAAACGTTATAGAACATACAGCTGTTGACGTAGATGAAGTTGAAGTGGCTTCTGCTAATGACCCAGAAATGCAAGCCTTGAGAGAATGTTTAGAAAAGGGAGTGTGGAATTACACAAATGATATACTGAAGCCCTATCATGCCTTCCGAGCTGAGTTCAGGACCGTTAGAGATTTGATTGTTAGAGGCAGCAGATTGGTTATACCTAGAAGTCTCAGGCAAAGACTACTTGAGCTTGGCCATGAAGGACATCCCGGAAGAACGAAGATGCAGCAGCGCTTGAGATGTAATTGTTGGTGGCCGGGAATAGACGACTCAATTGTTCGAATGGTCGAAAACTGCGCAGGATGTCGACTTGTGAGTATACCCGACCGACCAGAGCCTATGATGAGGAGAGCTTTGCCTGAAAAATCGTGGGTTGATGTGGCAATCGATTTTCTTGGGCCTCTTCCATCGGGTGATTATTTACTGGTGATTGTCGATTTCAGTCGATACAAAGAGGTCGAGATTCTTAAGAAGATCACTGCAAGTGAGACAGCTGAGCGTCT
The DNA here is from genome assembly GCF_029784165.1 of Wyeomyia smithii. Classification (NCBI taxonomy): domain Eukaryota; kingdom Metazoa; phylum Arthropoda; class Insecta; order Diptera; family Culicidae; genus Wyeomyia; species Wyeomyia smithii. Next base: position 170,219,917 of record NC_073696.1, on the reverse strand, counting down.
AGAAAGGATTTTCGTGAGACTTGGGTATCCAAGAACAATCACTCTCGACAACGGGCGTCAGTTCGTGAGCACGGTTTTCGATCATTATTGTAAACAGAAGGGAATTGTGCTCAACAAGACTACTCCATATTGGCCGCAGGAAAATGGCCTCGTTGAGCGCCAGAACAGATCACTCGTTAAAAGGCTTAAGATTAGTCAAGCTCTAGACTCCGATTGGAAGGCTGATCTGAGTGCGTACCTCTTGATGTATTATGCAACGCCTCACAGTACTACAGGAAAAACGCCAAGTGAATTGATGTTCGGTCGAACCATACGGACTAAAATACCCTCTCTTCAGGACGTCAGTACATGTACAACAGCGCAAGTTTCTTCGGACTATAGGGATCGGGATTTGCAGTTGAAGGAGAAGGGAAGGATATCGGAGGACCAAAGACGGAAAGCTAAATCATCGGAAATCGTTGAGGGCGATAAAGTGTTGATGAAAAATGTCATTCCTGGTAATAAGCTCACCACTACGTTCAACCCCACCGTAATGACAGTTATTAGCAAGCAAGGCCCACGAGTAACTGTACAGAATGAAGAGTCTGGAAAGGTATATGACAGGAACTCGAGCCATCTGAAGAGACTCAACGACGCTGCGGAAAATACACCGCTCGATGAAGTCACTGCAACGAAGACTAATGAACCACAAGAGCAGAACCAGACGGATCCAGTCGAATCTGGCAGAAATCAGGAGGGAAATCACGTCGCACCACCGAAGTCCGTTGGAGCAGAAACGGTTGCAGGACAACTCCGTCCCCAGCGTGTAATCAAACGTCCGAATCGATTCTTGCAGTAGAAGGGAATCATTTATTTCGAAATATTTCACATTAAATATCGAATTACATTACAAACATACCATTGTAACTTTCGACTGGTTCTGCATTCACGTCAGCTCGTGAGTCGTCACACCAGGAACTATTAAAGCAGTCGTCTTCAGCATAAGATGTATCCGCAATGTTGTCCTTTAAAGTTATTGAACCGTGCGTATTACTGTGCGGCTGTGTATTCATAAAATCGTCATCCATGCTTTGATCTTGGAAATCATGCTCCGGCGAGTATTCAGTCAGGTATTCCACATTGTAAAAATTTTCATTCTTTGGGTGCATATCTAGTGAATAAATGATAAACAACTGCTAAACTACTACCAAAACACCAGGCAACAATTCATTTACTTACCGCTGATTGAGTTGATATCAATGTTGAATTATTCAAAATTTCATACCTCTCGCTAAGCCAACTGACAATGTTTTGATTGTGAAGTCGCCCATTTAGTGTTGCCAAAAGCAAATGAAAACTCAATGTTGTCTGTGGAAGTTGTTCAGTTACAGCGAAATCGATCTAGCAACCATGAAAGGGCATTTCATTCTTGAAATGCTTTTCACAGCGCGGTGAATAATTTTCAATGAAATGCACAATATCTTATTTCGCTATTTCTTAAGCACTAACATTACGTCAAATTTCATATTTAATACTTCAATAACAACATCAATATTTTAGAACCCAAAAAGTGAATATACCTTTATTGGATTGGATTTAACATCTCCCTCCTGTAAATCTATTTTTACAAATGATAAGTTTGAATGAGAAAGGCTGAGTCCGACCGCTAGGTGGATTAATTTAGGTTTTTTGTTTTGTTTTTGAGGGATGTTCCGAATGTTCTTGGAGCTGAGCTGAGCTGCGCTGAAGATGATTCGTGGAACGGAAAGATGGTTCGTTTTGGGAACGGAAGGTGATTTTCTGGCAGTCGTTTGTCTTTGATTTTTTTATTGTTGAATGGACGGTTTAAATTTAGGATAAAAGGAATATGGTTTTAATTAACGACATTGTTATCTTTCTACGGTACTTTTAGTGTAAATTAAATTACAGTTTATTTTAGTTAAGTGTTGACAAAAAATTGAAATTCAGTGTTGTTGAAATCTGCTCCGGGGTCCAAAGGTTTTAATGAACTCAAGAGTTTTTACTAAAGAACATCTGTTTCTATTCGAGGTTGGACAAAGAATAATCAAATTTTCCTCTCTGATGTCAAGGACAACTTTTCACTGGTTGCCTTGATGTAACATCTCCCTCCTTAAAACAGCCCTTGTAATTCGGAAGGCAACGAAATGTGCTGTTCAGGTCGATCAGGGGTTTCTGGCTCTTCATCGTCTAACTGGTCATGAACATTTTCTTCATTGTCCAGCAGCTGTTCAGCTGATCGACGGGTTGTTGTTCTTCAGCCATGGTTGTGGTGGAGCTTCTAATGGTGGCGGAGGAAGTTCTTGAACTTCTTCATGTTCAGCTGGTGGATCTTTAGAAGCAGGAGTCTTCAGGATATCTGCATCGTTTGATTCGTCTTCTTCCAACAGGAACAGTATCCTTCTTTGCGGCCAATGCGATTGTTGAAAAGGAGTCCTGTGTCTTCGGTTTCTTACCTTCTTGCTTCGAAGAATTTCACTCTTCCTGTCCCCGACGGCGTGAGCTGTAGATTTCGAGCCACTGGTGTGTTGCTCGATGATCGTGGTGTCTTCCTTTAAGTTGATAAGGCGTTGATACTTATCAATTAATGATGGACATTCTCTGGCATGAAAAGTAGTCTTGCCCGCACATCCGCATGTTTTGTGGCTTTAAATCCGCTAACGAAAACGAGGCGCTTGAAATGATCCAGTGTTAGATTCTGGAACTAAAAATCTGAATCTAAATAGCTGATAATATCTTCAGATGCGCATTTCACTCACTGCAGACGTGTGAACTGCTTCCGGAACGTTGACGTTTGATGCCCAAAGATTTTATTGAGAATCCTCACTGTGTCTTCAAACTTCACGTACTTGGGAAGCTTTGGCAGGATGTAGTTGAGATAGCGGCTGTGCGTATGGGTGTCCAGTTTCCGGAGAAGTAGACGTACGTACGCCGCATCATTCAGTTGGCCTGCACCGTTCTCGAAGAGGTCTTGGTAGCGGTTAAACCAATGTCCGAACGTAACTCCGTTTTCTTCGTTGAAGACAAACTTGGTGATGTTCGATGAGAGGGACTCCAAAAACTGCTCCTCGTCGCCAAAATGATATGTCCAAAGGTTCAAATGAACTTAAGATTTTTTACTAAAGAACATCTATTTATATTCGAGGTTGGAGGGAGAATAAACAAAATTTTCAAAATACCATTTTTTCACCTCTAAAATTTTGAAGAACTTGCCCCCGCTAGTTGAAATTCTGGCTATGCCCATGGCAACTCCTGTTGTCCCACCAGGAACTTGTGATATTCTGAGGATAACCAACACAAGTATTCCCGTACGCGCGGTTCTGTGACCGCGCAGAACGCTTGATTAAACAAGATTAAATTTATTAATTGTAATTACCTTACGCTAACTCTAACTGCGATCTCTTTCATACTTAAGCCATTCTATGACCATTTCGTTCTATATGAGCAAAAGCTCCAGTAACTAGAAGAGCTAAGAGAGGATATTTATCACTCGATCCCTGAACTCACTTGGGTCACTCATGCGCCGCTGAGTGCGCCGCGTGATCGTACTAACTTTCCTCCTTTTCAATGTTTATTTTACCTGGACAAGAATGTGCAGGCTTTCGCGGTTCTTCGTTTCCGCCCTAGTCAAACACAGCAGTGTACTAGTTAGCTTAATATTTTATTATTTTTTTTATTTTATTATTTTTTGAATTTTATCACCCGGTAGAAGGCCGGTTCCTTTCCGGGTTCTAGATACGTCAAAGTGACGGAACCCTGAAGGCTAATATGAAAGGAATGTAGCGTGCCGTTACTGTGGCATCAGCACTAAATTAAAGTTCGGAAGTAGGACTTCCGACTTCCGAACTTTCTTTCGATTTTACAAACATATAGAACAACTGCGTGTATGACTGCGGGAATGATATCAATGTATTTATTTTGGTAAACCAGACTAACAGCGCCGGGGCGGCTGAGATGGTTAGTGTTGCGAGAACACCAAAAATAAACAACGGAAGTGAGCCTGACTGCCAGTTTATAAGCGACGTTTTGATAATTTTTATTTAAATGCACAATACATATGTTTAGGAGCAGTTTGAGGGTTTTTTTCTCAGGAGTGCCCACTTTCGTTTAGGGTGAATTTTGGGCAGCTGGGATGTCTGTAAGGAGGACTTTTTTTAGGGGAGCTCTCAGTTTGTTTTTTTTTTGTAAAAACTTTTTCTAACACAGTAGAAAGTATATTATACCTAGTTAACATAGAATGCTCTATTAGAGCTATATAAGAACCTGCTTCTGCTCAAACCAATCAATTTATTAGTGGACAACTGGCACGGTTTTAACCAAGTAGTAGCAGCAAGAAAGAAGAAAAACTGATTTATTTCTCATGAAGCTACATTCATTTTGGATGAAAAAAAATTGACCATTTGAGATTGATTCCGTTACCGGCCTTCCGACGAAGCTTTTCCATGACGCCGAAACAAAAGCTTTGTACGGCCTTCACGTCCACTTTTCGGATACATCTCTTGATTCTACCAATCAACTGTTTGCAGTTCGTTGATCTTTGGTTATTTTTGCACCAAAGGAACTTATAATACCAAAGAAATCTTCGATTGGACGACACTGAGATAGATTTGTTGAGTTGAGTATTTGGGGTACAAATGGAGTTGACGTCTCTTCAGAATCGTTTGTGTCTTTTTGACGTAATGTGATGATTTTTCTGGCCAGAACACATACCACATTCTTTTTTTCTGGCCAGAACACACCTTTCATCGGTATGGTGGTTTTGAATTTTTTTTTTATCGCATTGTTTGAAAAAATATTCACTGCAAACAGTTTTTGTATTCATTGTTGTTTTACAAAATATTTTGAGTTATTTTCATGTAAAATAATAAATTTCATAAGCTTAGAGTAAAAATCGTGTTATTGATTACTAAACATGCGATTTTTTGGATTCAAGGCTTTGGTTATAATTCCGAACACACTTCATCACGGACGAATGTTGATTCTCGTTTCACAAAATAATGAGATGTAAGATTGTAACATTTTCGCAACTGCATGAAACCATGAAAAATCTGCTTCACAGGTTATGCTATCGTACACATTTTCAGAAAGTCTGTGCAAATATATATATATATATATATATATATATATATATATATATATATATATATATATATATATATATATATATATATATATATATATATATATATATATATATATATATATATATATATATATATATATATATATATATATATATATATATATATATATATATATATATATATATATATATATATATATATATATATATATATATATATATATATATATATATATATATATATATATATATATATATATATATATATATAAGTAATGAAACAGCGGACCCACCAACAGCAACAACAAAGGAAATCATCAGCCACAACGTCACAACGCCACATCGATCGAAGCCATCGATCAACGCACCCACCGAAAATGATGACGAATGGAATTCGGCATAGTAACCACCCGGCACAGCGACGGAAGCGACCAACGTGTACGAGCAACGTGGAGGACCAATCGAAGGATGTCGTCTTTTGCTGAGTATAGAATTTTATTTCAGACTTTTAGGTAGCGATAGGCCAGAATTAACAAACGCAGTTCAGTTCTTTGATGTGTTAAATAAAGTTTTTTTTATTCAAGCCTCGGAATATCACGGCTTATCTGGCGCAGTCGACAGTGCAAGTAGTGAAACGCGAGTGAAAGTGCGTTGGAGCGAATATCTGATAGAACGATCACCACGTTTCCAAAGAGGACCAGTCCAGAAGACATCGAAAAATCCAGCAGCAGCTGTCTTGGAGCGAATATCCAGGATTCGCGATTATTCGGAGGACGAATCCCGCTACTTGGAACCCCTTCCCAGCCATTTGCTACGCACATCATCTGAAAGACTTCCTGATGAAAGGAATCATCTTGTAAGTACTAGTTTTTACTAAATTATTAAGTAAAACTAAAACCGATAAAGTGCAGTGAAAACTTTTAAATAATAAAAAGTGCTGTACCAAAAAAACACGAGAGTAAGAGTCTAATACGCGTTTAGGTAACCATTGTAAGGGCATATTACTGGTTATTATAACGATAATTCTTACTACCACGCTAATTTTCCTGTACAACAGGTGTTTAAAGAAACAAAATTAAGAAAAAGGAACGTTTCGATAAAAATCGAAATATGGCTCAACCAGCAATAAGTGCAGAAGTTCTATTAGAGCAAGTGAGAGAACTCACGAAAAATCAAGAAGAATTAATTCAAACGATCAGGGTCTTGAAAGACAAGGCCAATGATCCATTTTTAAATTTCACAACGCCTGATCCAATCAGGAATATTCCTAATTTCAACGGAAATAGGAAAGAAGTGCTAGCTTGGGTTCAAGACGCCGAGCAAACCTTAGCACTGTTCGAAAAATATAAAAACGACATATGCTACGGGCAAATAATTCATAGCATTAAAAATAAAATAACGGGAGATGCGAGAGAGATATTGATAGCTTCCGGACAACCTGGGAAGAAATAAAAGAAGTGTTAATTAACGCATACGGAGATCGCAGAGACTTAACGAGTCACATTCAATCGCTATTTTATATTCGACAAGGGAAAAAGAATTTGCCAGAATACTACAATAAAATTAGAACCATAGACACAGCAATAAAATCATCTGCAGCAGGTATGGACGATTACAAGGCACATACGAAGGTCATTGACTCTTTCGTTAGTCTTATTACGCTAACCCGATTTTTAGATGGGTTAAATGAAGACATTTCCATGCACGTAAGAAGTTGCAGGCCAGAAACACTAGAACACGCTTACGAAATTACGCAACAATATTCAAACGCCGCATACCGACACAAGTTGGATCGGAAAGTGAATAACCCGACACCTTCTTCTTCAAAACAGCTGACTGGGGAGCAAAGCAAAATTAAACTGAATAACTTTAACAATAATTCACGTTATAGCGATCGGACACCATCAGGCAAATTTAAAAACAAATTACAAACGGACGACGAAGCATCTATGAGAACACACGTCTCAGAAATGCAGGTCAATAACCATACACAACAAGGGAAAGAAACCGTAACGGACACAGAGTATGAACCAGAATACGATCCTCCAAACGAAACAACAGAAAACCCTAGACTCGACTCTGACGATGACGATTACCTGTTTTCTGACGAAATAAATTTTCATCTGACCCAAGGAATAAATCAAAAGACGTAATGAAAAGATCCAGTTTCATACCCTACGTTTCATTTCAAACAACGAAAGGCGAGCTTAAGTTTTTAGTCGACACAGGCGCGAACAAAAACTACATTTCACCAACACACGTAAATATCGAAATTTGTAAAGAACCAATATCAACGGTAAATAACATGGCAGGCAAACATACAATCAACAAATCGGCCTCCATAGATATTTTTCGCATCAAAAAGAAATTAAAATTTTATATATTCAAATTCCACGAATACTTTGACGGCCTTATCGGCTATGAATCATTGCGAGACCTTAAAGCAACCCTGAATACCGCGAATAACACCTTGAAAATAGGAAGAAAATTAATTATTATGAAAAACATGTTTCCAGGCGAGCACAAAGTGAATCTCACAGAACAAAATTTTCAGTTCATTCAGTTGCCTGTGTGGAGAAAAGGATCCTTCGTAGTGACGTTATTTCTAAAAATAGAGAAGTTTTATACTGCGAAGAAGACAACCTCACCTTCACACACAGAATAAAACACAAAACTCGGACGACAGACAACATACCAATCCACACCAAATCTTACTAATCCAATCTTACAAATACCCCAAAGTCTACGAAGACGTAGTGAGGCAACAAGTAGATAAACTACTCAAAGACGGTATTGTTAGAGAATCAATCTCTCCATATACGTCGCCCGTATGGGTAGTGCCTAAGAAGTCAGACGCTTCAGGCCAAAAGAAATTTAGACTGGTAATAGATTATCGTAAGCTGAACGAAAAAACGATCAGCGACAGATATCCTATACCAGACATAACATATACAGACATATTAGATAAACTTGGCAGAACGAGTTACTTCTCTACAATCGATCTAGTATCAGGGTTCCATCAAATCCAACTAGACGAAGAGGACATAGAGAAGACAGCGTTTTCGATAAATTCAGGAAAATATGAATTTACACGGATGCCATTCGGGTTGAAGAACGCATTTGCGACTTTTCAACGCGTTATGGATTGTGTGCTGAGAGAGGAAATAGGAAGGTGTTGTCTCGTCTATATGGACGACATAATAATATTTTCACCATCTCTAGAGCAACACAAAATTGATCTAGACAAAGTTTTGAATAAATTAAGGGAAGCCAACTTGAAAATACAACTCGATAAATGAAAGTTTTTCAGAAAGGAAGTGCAATTTTTGGGACACACAGTCTCGGAAGACGGTGTTAGACCAAACCAGGACAAAGTCGACACCATAAAACTGGCCAATACCAGAAACAGAAAAAGAGGTTAGACAATTTTTGGGAATCTTGGGATATTATCGAAGATTCATCAAGGACTTTGCCAGGCTGGTTAAACCACTTACCTCACTGCTCAGAAAAGAGAACGCTTTCGAAATCACTCCGGAAATAAAAATATGCTTCGAAAAATGCAAGCAGATTCTTATGAGAGACCCCGTACTTATTCACCCGGATTTCTCAAAGGAATTCATCTTGACCACAGATGCGAGCGATTTTGCCATAGGTGCCGTTCTTTCTCAAGGAACCATTGGAAATCGCCTATGCCTCTAGGACGTTGAATAGAACTGAAGAGAACTATTCATCCACCGAAAAGGAGTTTTTGGCCATGTACTGGGCAGTTAAACACTTTGAACACTATTTGTGGGGAAGAAAATTTAAACTAGTTACAGATCATCAGCCTCTCACCTACTCACTTTCAAATACAAACAAGCGCATTTTCAGAGTAAAATTAGAATTGGAAGGTTACGACTATGAATTAATATATAAACCAGGTAAAAATAATGTAGTCGCAGACGCCTTATCAAGGATCAAAATAGAAGACGTAAACTTCAATTGCCAAAACGAAAACAGTGAGGAGGAAGGAGAAAGCGATCTAGCTACAGTACATTCTGCAGATTCAAGCGATAACTATTATATTTGGTGCACGGAAAAACCGTTAAACATGTTCAAAAACCAAATTATTTTTAAAATATTGCGCATTGATTCAGAATTGTCTGAAGAAGGGAAATACGCCGACGAACAACTGTTGTAAAACCAACTTACACAGAAATTGATATAGTGCATATTTTCAAGAAATATCTAAACCCCAGAGGGATAAATTGCTTACGAGTACCATTAGAGTTAAGGCAACTAATCCAAGAAACGTACAAAAAACACTTCGAAGCTAATGAAACGTACAAGATTTTCATTTCAGAAGTTCTTTTAGAAGACGTGAGAGTGGACTCGGAACAGGATAAACTGGTAAAAGCAACACACGACTTCGCTCACAGAGGTATCAAAGAGAAGAACGCACAAATTCTCCAACAATATTATTTTCCGCAACTCGAACGCAAGGTTAAATTTTACATAAATAGTTGTGACATCTGCAAAAAAGCAAGTATGATAGAAAACCACCACAACTAGTTCGAAAGAGCGTTTTCGGCCAAAAACCTTTCGAGCGAGTTCACATAGACGTGTTTTTCATGAAAGGGCTAAAATGGTTGACAATAGCAGATTCCTTTTCAAAATTCGCCAATGTAATTCCTTTGGAAACGAGAACTATAGCCGACATGAAACAGGCAATTAGCGAACACATAAGAACGTTCGGTAGGCCAGAAACTATTGTCAGCGACCAAGAACCCTCGTTCATATCCTTAGACTTCATTGGGTTTTTGAGTGATTTGGACATCTCAATCCATCATGCCAGCAATTCACTGGCAAACGGGATTGTAGAAAGATTCCACTCTACCCTGATCGAACTCTACAGGACATTAAAAACAAAATATCCCAACAAACCCATCACAGACATGATGAACATAATAACAGACGTCTACAATAACACAATTCATTCAGTGACGAAAAAGAAACCAAGAGACTTAATTTTCAATTCCTCGACAAGCACGGACATAGAGGAAGTACAAAACGCAGCAGAAAATCTTCAATCAGCTGTTAAAATACAACTCCAGAGATCCAAACAAAAATATGAAGAAAAATTTATGAACAAACAGAAACCACCCGAAGTAGTTACAAACGAGACGAAATACGTAAAGATCACACAAAGACAGACAAAAGATCAAGACCCTTTCAAAACAGTCAAAGTTAAATAATGTTAAAATTCATAAAAATCGACTAAAGAATTAACCCGAGACAACCTTTTTCTCTTTCAGACTCTTTCTTATCCATTACTCAACTCAGACCATATACAAAGACGTAGACAACGACAATGGGATGGTTGCATTTAAAATCGAAGACGCGAGAATAAAATTAGGCTACGAAAGAATAATAAAAAAAATAGCTTAGGAACTATAGAAATGAATCTTTATCATATAGAAAAAATAGCCTCATCATTTAAAATTAAAGATCATTTGTACGAAACATTGAAAAGAAAAATCATTAGCGCTAGGGAAAAGCTAGAAAGTCTACAACCACACAGACAAAGAAGAGGATTGATAAATGGTCTAGGAACAGTAATAAAGTACATCGCAGGAAACCCAGACCAGGAAGACCTACAAATCATACAACACAGCATAGGAGAACTGCAAACACGAAGCAATGACCTTATCAATAACCAAATGAAACAAATCAAAATTAATGAAAGTTTTCAGAACAGAATTAACAATGTAACAAATACAATAAGAAAAATAAGCCTTCAAATGTCAATCATTAACAACACATTAAGAGACGACGCTACCCTAGAACAGATAAACCTAATATTTAGCACAGATCTTTTAATCCACGCTCTAGAAGATATTGAAGAGCAAATTGAGTTATCCAAAGAAAATCTGATTAGCAAAAATATATTGTCACTAGAGGACAAAAGTTACATCTTTCAGAAGCTAGGAAGACAGAACTTAAATTTAAAGGTCTTAGATGAATTTTTTTTGTACAGCTCAGGAAGTATAGCAATCAGCAAAGACAATATCGTCATCCTGATATAGATCCCGATATTAGACAACAACCGATATGAACTGCTAGAAATCCAAGCCATCAGCAGAAACCAAACGAGAATAAAAACAGACGTACAGTGGGTAGTGAAAAACCAAAACAAGATAATACCGCAGCAATACAGATGCAAGATCTGTGACAACTCACCTCCGCTAGAAGACGAATGCATCTATGAAATCCTAACACACCAGGAACCAAAATGCACAATAACCAGAACGGATCAGCCGACTCGTATAAAAGAAATTAGGAGAGGTATAATATTTATTAACACAGAAACAAATTTAAAAGTTTTCAGCTCCTGCGGCGACTCAAAAATAATATCAGAGCCGACCGTGATCGAAACGGAAAACTGCACTATAAATATCCTTAACTATACGTTTCATAGCGAGGAACAATTTACGCCAAAACAAGAGTACCTTGTGCCAACCTACAACAAACAGCCAGAAACAATCAACGACATCTCTAGCGAACCAGAGGAGCTTAAAATCGACAACTTGAAGTTCCTGGGACAAATACAATCAACCACTCAGTTATACCAGAAAACGACTTTAGTTGGAGGTACAGCTATCGTCGCAATAATAATCATTATAAGTTTTCGCTTCCTAGAAATCATTATTAGGAAAAAGAAAACCAAACAGGCCAAGGACATCAACAAAATACCTCCGGATGATATCAGACACGAGGAAGAAGCGACAACCGTAGATCAACAGAAGTTGGGAAAACCCATCCAGCTGCCAGCATTCAGCTCTCTCAGAGGTTAACCGAGAACGGTCAACAATCTTAGGGGGGAGGAGTTATGAAACAGCGGACCCACCAACAGCAACAACAAAGGATATCATCAGCCACAACGTCACAACGCCACATCGATCAACGCACCCACCGAAAATGATGACGAATGGAATTCGGCATAGTAACCACCCGGCACAGCGACGGGAGCGACCAATGTGTACGAGCAACGTGGAGGACCAATCGAACGATGTCGTCTTTTGCTGAGTATAGAATTTTATTTCAGACTTTTAGGTAGCGATAGGCTAGAATTAACAAACGCAGCTCAGTTCTTTGATGTGTATCGTAGTGAACGGATTAAAAAGTGTTTTAAAGTTAAATAAAGTTTTTTTTATTCAAACCTCGGAATATCACGGCTTATCTTATATATATATATATATATGGTGTTTCGAGGGAGGACACAAGTCCTGGACCTGCAAGGGGCCCGATAGGAGCCAGTTATGTAGGCGTTGTGGTGGTGCTGGCCATAAAGCTAAAGACTGCGGGGAGCCTCCCAAGTGCTTGGTATGTACTGGAAAACGGGACGCCAAGCACTTTATGGGAGGCCCACGGTGCCCAGCCGGTAAGGCGGCCACGAAACCACGGGCGTGAGGGTGACACAATTGAACCTGAACCATTGCTATGCGGCACAGCAGCTGCTATACCAAGCAGCGTCTGAGTCGCGGTCGGACATCGCAATCGTATCGGACCCCTACTGCATTCCTCCCGGAAACGGTAATTGGGTTGCAGATAAGTCCAGTACGGCGGCCATATGCACGACCAGCAAGTTCCCGGTTCAGGAGGTTGTGTCAACCTCAAATGAAGGATACGCGGTTGCCAAGGTGGACGGAGTGTTCTACTGCAGTTGTTATGCTCCGCCGCGTTGGTCTATCGAAAGGTTCACCCAGATGGTCGATTTGTTATCTATGGAGCTGACGGGACTAACACCCTTAGTAGTGGCGGGCGACTTCAACGCTTGGGCTGTTGAGTGGGGAAGCCGCCGCACGAACCAGAGGGGTCAGATCTTGTTGGAAGCTTTGGCAAAGCTCAACCTAGATCTGGCCAACGTTGGAACCAAGTGTACATTCAGCAGAAATGGTGCGGAGTCGATCATCGACGTGACGTTCTCCAGCCCAGGACTGATCGTGAACTGGAGGGTAGACGATGGCTACACCTATAGTGACCACCAGTCGGTCTGCTATAGCGTAGTCCAGAACGTGAGGCGGCAGGCGACGGGTAGAGCCAATACTCCGACCGTCCGCGGGTGGAAGACATCGCATTTCGATGCCGAGGTATTTGCAGAAGCAATGAGAAGAGAGCGCGAGGGGGGCAGTTGGCTCCGCCCGAGTGCTGACCAATTAGTTGCCACATTATCGCGGGCGTGCGACGCCACCATGCCTAGGACCCGCCAACCTAGGAATGGTAAGTCACCGGTATACTGGTGGACCGACGCGATAGCGGACCTCCGTAGCGCGTGCCTCCGTGCAAGACGGATGTTGCAACGTGCACGTACCGATGCACAGAGGGTAGAGCGCCGTGTAGTATTCGGATCTGCAAGATCGGCGCTTAAAAGTGCGATAAAGGCGAGCAAAAGGGCCTGCTTCGATAGGCTATGCGCGAGTGCCAATACGAATCCGTGAGGCAACGCCTACAGAGTCGTAATGGCGAAGACCAAAGGCGTGTTGGCGCCTGCAGAGCGATCACCAGCGATGCTGGAGCGTATCATCGAGGGACTCTTTCCACGACACGAGCCAAATCCTTGGCCTCCGGTTGCTGAGTCTCACGTCCGACGTTCCAGTATCTCAGACACAGACCAGGGATGGTCGGCCAACCTGCAAGGCATCCAATCCGTGAGAGACGGCAGCCGTGCAGAGGTTGTGGAGGAGGTAAGGGTTACGAATGAGGAACTCATCGTGATCGCCAACTCCCTAAAGGTGAGCAAGGCACCGGGACCGGATGGAATCCCGAACTTGGCCATCAGGACGGCCATGAAAGTGGCCCCCGATCTATTTCGAGCAGTCATGCAGAAGTGCCTGGATGACTGCCTCTTTCCGGACAGGTGGAAGCGACAGAGATTGGTGCTGTTGCCGAAGGCTGGGAAACCGCCAGGGGACCCATCGGCATACAGACCTATCTGTCTGCTGGACACTACGGGCAAGGTGCTTGCGAGGATTATCCTCAACAGACTGGTGAAGTACACAGAGGGTGTAAACGGTCTGGCAAGTAACCAGTTCGGCTTCCGGAAAGGTAGATCCACGCTGGATGCTATTCTCTCTGTCACCAAGACGGCAGAGGTAGCACTCCAGCGTAAGAGTTGGGGCATTCGCTATTGCGCAATCGTCACGCTTGACGTGAAGAATGCATTCAATAGCGCCAGTTGGGACTCCATAGCGCTCGCGCTTAGGAGCATCCACGTACCGGTGTCGTTGTACAAGATTTTGGAAAATTATTTCCAGAATCGGGTACTAGTTTACAACACGGAGGAGGGTCAGAAGTGCGTCCCAATCACCGCAGGGGTACCGCAAGGTTCCATCCTGGGCCCGGTGTTGTGGAATGTCATGTATGACGGGGTGTTGAAACTAAAGTTCCCTGTAGGGGTTGTGATCGTCGGTTTCGCAGACGACATCACGCTAGAGGTCTACGGCGAGTCGATCGAAGAGGTCGAGTTGACGGCCGCGCACTGCATACGCAAGGTCGAAGACTGGATGCACTCTAGGAAACTGGAGTTAGCGCACCATAAAACGGAGGTTACGGTTGTGAACAACCGCAAATTAGAGCAACAGGCGGTGGTCAGAGTCGGTGACTGCACCATTACCTCAAGGCGTTCCTTGAAGCTCTTGGGGGTTATGGTTGACGATAAGCTCACATTTAAGAGTCACGTCGACTATGCCTGTAAGAGGGCTTCAACGGCCGCTGCAGGACTATCTCGAATGATGTCCAATAGCTCAGCGGTATATGGCAGCAAGCGTAAACTTCTTGCCAGCGTGGTTTCGTCCATACTTAGGTATGGTGGGCCAGCGTGGTCCAAAGCGTTAGGTACCAACAGTCATCGTCGAAAACTGAAAAGTACCTACAGGCTCATGTGCCTGAGGGTTGTGAGCGCGTACCGTACAGTGTCATACGACGCAATCTGCGTCCTGTCCGGCATGATGCCTATCAGCATAGCCATTAAGGAGGACGTAGAATGCTTCGATCAACGTGACACAAGGGGTATACGAGGCACCAGAAGGTCATTCTCGATGATCAGATGGCAGCAGGAATGGTCCAATTCCGCAAAGGGTAGATGGACGCATCGACTTATTCCGGACGTATCCGGATGGGTCGGGAGGCGCCATGGAGAAGTTAACTTGACACAGATTCTGTCAGGTCATGGTTGCTTCAGGCAGTATCTACACAGATTCGGGCATGCGGGGTCCCCCATGTGTCCCGAGTGCGCGGATGCGGAAGAAACTGCTGAGTATGTCTTCTTCGTGTGCCCTCGTTTTGTGCATGCGCGGAGCGACATGATGGTAGTGAGCGGGCCAGACACCACTCCGGACAACCTAGTTCGGAGGATGTGTAAAGACCCAAACATTTGGAGGGCGGTTTGTACAGCCGCCTCTCAAATAGTTTTAGAATTGCAAAACAGGCGACGGCCAGTCTCCAGGTTAGTTAGCTAAGTTAGCAAAGAGATCTATAGAACCAAGAGGGTGCACAGAGCACAAAAGCCGCTCCCCGAAGCAATACCTAGCGGTGGTCCCGGGGAGTATTATGGGCTGGAGACTGGAGGGGTTTTAGTGGGTCCGGTCACTGATTCAAGCCAACCCCACACTCCCTGAGGTTGGTCACCTCAGGGGTTTGGATGCAAATTTCCCCTCCACCTGAAACAAAAAAAAAAAAAAAAAAAAAAAAATATATATATATATATATATATATATATATATATATATATATATATATATATATATATATATATATATATATATATATATATATATATATATATATATATATATATATATATATATATATATATATATATATATATATATATATATATATATATATATATATATATATATATATATACATATAAACTCCAAACTTAAAACTCCGAAAAAAAAACATTTACAACGGAAAATTGGAAAACACAGGTTCAAAAAATTTGTGTTTTACAGACAAATTTGCACATTTAGTGTTCCTCGTGTTCAGTGCACCATTTCGCTAATTCGCTTATCACTATTTAGCGACGCTAATATTCAATTAGCGATTCCGCTAATTTTTGAGCTGGTTAGCGAAACTGTTAGCGTCGCTAAAATGTTGGCCTTCGAAACGCTAATCGCTATTTCGCTAAATTTTGCTAAATTTTGGAGTGAGAAAGCTTCAAAAAACTGCAGATTTTTAGTGGTCACCCGTTATTTTCAGTTCGCTTCCCCAGCTGCACACAGTTATTGAACTCGAATATTGACGGATAAAAAGTCGTTGTAAAAATAAAAAATAGTTCGAAAAAATTAGCTTAACGGCATGTTTATCTATTCTCTACAGAGAATCACTAGCGTGTAGGTGAATATTTTGCACTGCCACAATAACTACTTTTATACTAGAGAGCAAATCGACGCACTTGTTTTAAGAGAACGACACACCGTGTGTATCTGGCAAGCTTGCAAAAAAACATCGTGATCTTTGTTGAGCTTTCTCACAAGTGTGCATACTACGCACAGCAACTGCACCACAGAGCTCACTGCAGTGTATTCCAAAAACAAAAGAGCCGTGGAGTCAAACTCAAAAGCTTCTGGGCCGACTTTGGAAACGGTGGGTCTGAGAATACTTCCCAACACTAACAAAACGGACGAAGTGATTCGAGGAAAGTAAAGTCATACAACCGAACCGGGTGAGCTGGTTCTTATCATCGATGATACGACGCGTAATAAATGGACGCGAGGACGCATACTGAAAGTAATCACCGCTGCAGATGGAAGAGCGAGGCAAGGAGATGTAATGTCTACCAAAGGTATTCTCGGGAATGCTCACCAGTTCCATTGGGGGGAGAATGTTACCACGGAAGCACTGAGGCGATTTCGAACCACCACTTCGAATTTTCAGAAGCACAAGACTCGGAAATAGATAATGTGTTCCCTGCGAAAACGCTATTTAATGTTTGCTTCACCGCAGCAGGATGGTGCTATTGAAAATTCAAAGTGGTGGTTCGAAGTCGGCCATTTGGGCCGTTTCGCCGTGTAGGAAATAGCTCAGGTTATCAAAGAAAAAAAAATGTTGCAATAAACGAAAAGTTGGAGCTCAAATAAATACAACTCTACTTATTAGTCGCGTACTTGGAAGAATTGATTGAATAAAAGCGCGCCTTTCAGTGTGCACATCTAAGCAAGCGGTGGAATATTAGTCGCGTACTTGGAAGAGTTAATTGAATAAAAGCGCGTGTTCTGGGTCGACCCATGTATGTTTTGTATGGTAACCAATGGAGAAATTAATTAAATATGGGAAACATATATTATTCCAGTCGTTTTCTCCATAAAATTTCACTGACTTTTCATTTTCTATTGCGACTTCGTGAATATATTTGTTAGCACCAGCTTAAAAGTTTCTGTTTCTTGACTTTTCTGAGAAACGAAAAATTTCTTCATTCGAAATTTTTTTTTTCAACCGACTCGGCATTTAGCATCTAGCGGAAAACATCTGTAGAGGTTTTTTAGATGCCTTAAGTGGTAATATACCTTTTTAGTTTTCAAAAAATCGATTTTTTATTACATGATTTTAAGGTATTACTTCTTGAGAACATTTTCACAAATTTTCATTACGATCTGAGTAGCAGGAAGAAAGTTAGAGCGATTTGAAGCGCACCTCGTCAAAGCCGCATAAGCTAAACTTGAAACTTTAAACGCGTTTATCTCGGAATGGTGTTTCTCAAAACATAAGTTGCCGTGTTAACGATTACGGTAAAACTACTGAACCGATTTTCTTCATCTTTTTTTCAAATGTTCGTTATTGAATTTCCCGGTCGTTGAACGATCGTTTTTGATACACGAAGTTTAACTTTGCCGAAAAAACAAATTTTATGCAATTTTTAGCGCTCAAAACATGTTTTTTTCGGGAAAAACTTTCCCATTTGCAAGGAAAACAAAATCCTTAAATGATCGTTCAGATACCCGGCACACTTCAGTTGATCTGCTGGGTTTTTATCGTAAACAAAACAAACCTCTGCTAAAAAGCGTTACGGGGAAACGGCCATTACTGCACAAATAATTGGTATTTCTCATGAACAAACGTGTTTTTTGTGGTTGATTACTCGAACTTTCAGAAAACTACTACTTTTTTTGCAATAAACAAGGTGCTACACGTCCAAAAAAAAATCCAAACTTACCTTTTTTCTCTCAAGCAAAAAGGTATATAACCCCTTAATGTTCAAGCAACAAAGTGAAGAAATTTCAGCCAAATTTTATAACCAGTTCTGGAAATATCTGTTGCCATAGAAAAAATTGGGTCGAAAACGTCTACGGTTAAAGAAATTATCAGTGAAAAAATTTTTACTTTAATTTATTTAATTTCGTTTGTTTGTTAAAAAAAATAAATAAAAATAAAAAGTTTCTACAGGCAAACTTCGATATAAGGTACATTTCGAACTTTGATTTGTACTTTATATCGAAATGTACCTTATATCGAATCATGAAACATTTTCAACAATAGGGCGTCAAACACTTTCGGAGTGATTCGCGTTTAGGGCGCAACTAACAAAATGTAAACAAATCGTTTTATTACACCATTGGTTTCGTAAAGACTCACACAGTTCATGGCAAGAATCCTTTCTTTTGTATAAATCGATAAAATTATTTATATCAAGTTTATAATAAAGGGCGTCAAAACAGTTTACCCAAAACAAAAGATACTTTGGAACTAGGCCCTTTACATTGTTTTGAAACAACGGGCTTACTTGCGAAATATTGTGCATGCAGAGCAAAATCGGAAGCGACGGGTCGCTCGTCTGACAAGGATTTTCCAGCGAATTTCGTAGTATTTTAATATAATGTAGTCTTTGATGCAACATAAAATGTCCCGAAATATGCGACTGTAATATTTTCTAATAGTTTTGATTGTTTTCTAGTCGCAAAACTATGTCAATTTAATCAAAGAACATTAAAACTGCATTGTACTGTGCGAGAAATAATCATACAAAATGACGTCGCTAGAAATATTCGCGTCGCTGGACTCACCAGCGAATTGCAGAGCACTGCTGCAGCGACAATGTTTCGTTAACAGGCGACAGTAAAGGGCGGATCAACATTGGTTTCAAAATAAAGGCGCATTTAAAGGAGCTCAACTTAAGAAAAAATAAAAACAAGGCGAAAAAAAGGTGGGCGTATCTCGTTGTCAGAATGCTTTAAGGCGAAATAGAGGTGGGCGAATCTCGTTGTCAGAATGATTTAAGGCTCATTTGAAAAGGGTTAGAAGAAAAGCGCAGATTTTAGCCATAAATGCACAAATTTAATGTAGTATTGTTAGAAAACTATAAGACAGTGTTATTTTACGTCGATTATTGTTATTGATGTCAATGTTAGTCACTTCCTTTGAACTTACGATTTGAAAATGTACTTGCAAATTTTCAAACTGATATTCCCCAATGTTTATCTTTTGCCAGTTGCGCCCTTATGATGATGATGATGATGGTCCCACCTCATACCCCTACATCGGTTTGAGCTGGACGATTTATCTATATGAGATATTTATAAAAACATGCAATGTAACCAGTTGGCAAACAAATAACGGACTGGTTATTAATTTCAGACATAGTAACCCTTCAAATGAATACCAATAATTAAAAAAAAAAATTGACGGATTTCCAATCCAAGGCTCATCCAGAACGTTTCCAACCCGAAAATTATCTGGACTTGATTAGGAATTGAACCTAATGTTTAAGAGCGTGCACTAATCAGAATTGGATCTAGATAACGATCTAGAACTACGAGAGAGATCCAATGATACTATAGTTCTCGATAACGAGCTCTACAGATCACAGGCAAACTCAAGCCTTTTCAGTTTTCGCTCCAAACCCTATTTTAAATTGTGAAAACAGATGAATTGTTAAAAAGAAAGTGAAATAATTTAGAAAATATTACAAGCCAAAAAGCAATTTGTCAACCCGATATGCTTTTTGTTTCCATTTCAGGGGTTTAAACCTGATGTACTCATATCAAGATTGTCTATGTCAGTCTCCGCGCGCGTGACTCAAACATGTGTAGCCGACTCTTTTTTTTTACTCTACTATTTAATATTATATAACTATATTCAAACAAAAAATCCATCATCATCAATGAACATAATAACTTAATGTACCAAATAAATTAAAAAAAAATATTTCAATTTTACAATCTTCTTTATAAATTTACAAAAAATCTATGCTGTCTACAAAACAGACTTTATGTGTGAAATACAAAGCCGTTTAAACTCTGCCATTGTTGCTGCACGTTTTACTTGCCTGGGCATCGAATTGAAAAAGTTTATTCCTTTGTACAACAGAGAGTTCTGTGATCTTCCAAAAAGAAAATTTGGTGTTCTGGCATCTTCCGCGTTTCTAGTGTTGTACCTGTGCAAATCTCTTCCTCTATCAATCCGGTCACACAAATATCGAGGCAACATATTATTAAAAATTTTATATAGAAACACCATTGTCAAAAAATATACTCTTTGCTTCACAGAAAGCCATCGCAATGCGTCCAGCATAAAACTCGAGGAAGTGTATCTATTACATTTTAATATTAATCGCATAATTCTATTTTGTAAACGTTGCAATCTCAATATTTGCGTATTGTTTGCCAGGAATAAAATGGATGAGCAGAAATCTATATGTGGTGAAATAATTGACTTGTACAACTGAATTTTACTTCTAATAGTCAATTCATCCTTTACCCGGCACAAGACACCGTATTTTCTGGCCATTTTTTTGATGACATTATCAATGTGAGACTTAAAAGTTAATCTGTCATCAATAATTACTCCAAGATACTTTATTTCATTTACGCGATCAATCGTCTCACCATCAATTTCAATATTTACGTCTAGTCTGGAGTTGCCTGAAGAAATTATCAAGTACTTTGTCTTACTAATGTTTAACTTTAGTTGCTTAAATTTTAACCAATTCGCTAGATAATGTAAATCTTGGTTTAGAAGTGCTACAACATCAAGCGGATGCTACGCTGCAATGAACAGAACAGTGTCATCAGCGAATAAATTAATATCACAGAACCGTAAAACTCGCTTTATGTCATTAATGTAAATAATGAATAAAATGGGCCCTAGAACACTTCCTTGCGGTACACCAAGCGTATTAGCAATGGAATCCGAATCGAAACCGTTAGAACGAGTCTTCTGAGTTCTAGCACACAAATAGCTTTCAAATCATTTGTATGCTGTCCCTACGATACCAAAGCGCTCCAATGTTTGTAACAATAAGGACCTAGAAATTGTTTCAAAAGCGCGTTTTAGATCCAAAAACACCGCAAAAATAGTTTCTTTAGCCTCGATTTTTTCTTTCCATTTTGCTAACACCTGATTCAAAGCAGACTCACAAGAGTGACCCTCTCGATAACCTGATTGCTCTAGGATTAGCAAGTTATTACTATTTAAATAATTCATCAGCTGGCCTTTTACAACAAGTTCTAATATTTTCTCTAATGTGTGCAACATGTTAATGGGACGGAACTCTTCGGCTTTATTCGTCCCAGAAATCTTGGGGATAGGAACCACAAGAGATTCCTTCCAAACTTCAGGCACGTGCCCCGTTTGTAATGATTCATTAACAAGGTCCAGCAGGTCGTGTCCAATGTTTCATGTCATTCATGGCAATCTTGTATTACTTTTGCGTTGACATTGTCGATACCAGCCGATCTTTCCAAAGAAAAACAAATATCTTTCAACTCTGCAAAAGTAATAGGATGAAAACCATCATTGATCGGCTGTATAATCTCGTCCGGTTCATTGACCAAATCAATGCTTTGATTGATCGATTGAACACTATCAACGAAATAATTGTTGAATTTCTCTGCTATTACTCGCGCTGATTGTTCTCTCAAACCGTCGAATGTTATGGATTGCGGAAAACGATCTTTATTTTTCATAATTGTTTTTAATATTTTCCATAACTCTTTGCTGTTATTTTGATATTGATCGATCTTCCTCTGTATATATTCACAACGGGCCTTCTTCAAGGCGCGTGAATATAAATTACGCGCGACAGTGTACCTATTCCAATCATTGTTATCGTTACTTCGGCAAAATTGTTTGTACTTTTTATCTCTTTTACGTTTTAAACGTAAAAGATCCAAAGGGTACCAGCTGTTCGATTTATCCGATTCAATGTATTTTTCAAAAACTAGACTACTGGTACACTCTTTCAGCGTATTGGTGAGAACAGCTGCTTTATTATTCAAATCACCAGTTATTGGGAGAAAATCCAAGCTTCTCAAAACAAGCTGAGACAATGCCTGCATTGAATATCTATTCCAGCACTTAATTTTTACCTTTTCATCACGGTTTCGATCATTCTTTATCAAAATACAAATTGTCTCATGGTCTGAAATTTTACAATCGGCCTCTGTAACAGAATGAACGTTGTCAAAATTGGCAAACACGTGATCAATTAATGTACGCGAATGTCTGGAAATTCTCGTAAATTCTGAAACCGTTTGTGTTAAATTGTAAAAGTTAGCTAACTGCTTCAATTGATTCGAATTTGGATCATTTAACCAATCAATATTGAAATCACCAGCAATGACATTTAATTTGTTTAAATCAACGAAGTTATCCCACCAGTTATCTAATATTTCTAAAAACCGCTAGTTACTTGAACTAGGGGAGTGATATAAAAGTCCGAAGTTTCCAATCGTCATGCCTCCTTCAACTGAAATTCCAAGGAAGCAATTGTTTTCAACAGATTCGTTTGATAGAATGTTGAATGTTACTGATTCCTTGGCGTAAATAGCAACCCCACCAGTATGTCTGGAATGCGAAAGGCAAAAAGCAACTTTGTATCCCGGAAAACTATACTAATCAAATGCATCAGCATCTACTATATGAGTTTCGGTTATAAATACTAACATTGGACGTTTTGTTTCCACAAGATGCCGCAAAGCAACATAATTTGTAGATAAACCAGCAATATTCAGATATAATATTTCTAACTTCCTCTCACATTGCGATTCTTTTAGCTGCTATTTACTAAAAAACATGTTTCTTTTTCTTTTTTCGAACAGTCTCCGATAAACCGGACACTGTGAACTAGAAGCTGGATGTTTAACGTCCAAATTCATTTTCAATTCTTTATTTGACTTTAAACAATTCACGCAGTTAAATTCAGTTGAAGAGCAATCAGATGTCTTGTGTTGCCCGCTACATTTGGAACATGTTTCAGGATTAACACACTCCGTGCTTTTATGGCCAAATTCTCCACATTTAAAACAACGCAAAACATTAATGGCCTCTTGTACAGGACACTTATCCCACCCAATGCTTACTTTTCCAGCACTCATCAAGGCGTTATAAGTATCCTTGTCAACTTCAACAATTACATTATATTTATTAAATTTGAAGCGAGTATTTTCGTACTCCGCAATAACTTTTACTTCATTGACGTTGATGTCATTTTGACTTTTCAACAGGTCAATGAAGTCTTCAGAGGAATACCGATCACGCATTCCCACAATTTTCAACTTTGGTTTCGGAATTGTGGGAATAACAGCACTATACTTTTCACCTAGATTGCTCTCTATATCTTTTTTCACAACCTCAACATTATCCCCTGTTGCACACTCAGCAATAATCGAGCCATTCTTTCCGTTCCTAAAATTACTAATTTTGTGTATTTTTGGATCCAATTTTTCTTTCAAAAATAATCTAGTGTTTTCACTAGATTGAGAAGACTCGACTGGTTTGATCACAATGACCGGCCGAGCCTTACGGTTCTCTTTTCTTTGATTTTTTTTAAAAACGGCCCCAGTTGACCCCGCTAAAACGTTCGCGTAGGTTTGTTTATTGCAACAAAAAACCTCGTCATCGCGTCTCGAATCGTCCACAATCAGTCCATCGCGTGCTAAAAACATTTTCTTACTGGGATTTGAGTCCGATTCAGAGTGAACCGTTCTCTCATTACGTGCTCTCTTTCTGTTCATTGAGGCTGCATTATTTTCCCGATCTTTAATTTCAAGATATTTTTTGAAATCATTCAGCTTACTGGCAACACTGGTTTCAATGCATACCATACTCTCACGCAGAGAGTCACTGACCGATTTCAAAATCATCTCGATACCACTTGAAATTGCCGTGTTTATCTTTGATTCAATTTTGCTTTGGTTATCGGTAAGCGACTGAGACATAGATGACAATACACCCATAATCTTGGGCAGCTCACCACTCAAAGCATCAATGTTTCCGCCGTCATCTTGGGCTGATAGACATGATACACATTTAAACACAATATTATCATTATCATTTACGACTTTCGCTGCTATTTTTGTCAGTGGTGTGCAAACTCTATGGAATTGAGACTTGCATTTACCATTTACGCAAATAACAGGATCATCGCTAATGCGAATGGTATTGCCACATTTCGCACAATCCATTATCCCGATACAAACAAGCAGACGCCGCTGCAGACAAATACGCTGGTATCGTCCAGCAGCAACGGCAGAGGCTATAGGCAGCGAACAATGAAAAAAAAAACAACAATGAAATTTCAATCAGCAGCCGTAGCGTCTATGTGATATAGACGCGGTGGTCGGCGCTGGCACAAATTAAATCAATAAAAAACAGAATAAATCAAAAGCATGCAAAGACACTTCTACTTATCCGTTAAGATATCCAATTTGGCCGTCTGATCACTAGCACTAGATCACCTATAGCACTTTATTTCACACAAAAAACAGCTTTTTGAATTAGACACTAGTGGTACACAAGCTACCATGTTCACCGTATCACGTAGCCGTTATCGTAAATCACTCCGGACTTTATTTTGTTGCCTTTTGTCTACGTATAGTTTATTTTGGAAATAGAATCCAACTACTATAAAGCCTGTATTACACTCTTTGATCAAGCGTCAAATATTTGGCACTTTTTTTTTTTTTTATTCTCGCTTATTTTCCGTCGGTCTAGCTCCGCCACTGTTGTGGCCAATCACCGACGCCCAGGGAGGCGACTCCACACCCAGGACCCTAACTCACGACCCGTTTATTAACGGACCGGCGCCAACGGCTTTACTTCCTCATGCGATGGAAGGCGTGATCCCAGAGATTTTTAGCCTCAGAAAATCTCCCGGTGTCGGCTAGGATTGAATCTAGACCAGTCGGGTTGGTTGTGAGTGGATCACGTCACCTCACAACCATCGACACCTATGTCGGCGGTGGGATTCGAACCCAGGCGTCAAGCGTGGTTGGCGGAGACGTTACCAACCACACTAGGCCCCCGCCTTTTTGGCACTTTTTGACAGATAAAAATTTGGTCAAAGATTATTGTTTGTCACTCTCCAATTTTAACATGGGGCAAACACGGGCAAACAACAACCATGATGTCAAATAAATTTGACCATTATGTCAGAAAGTCCAATATTTGACCATTAGACAAAGAGTGTACTACATGCTTAAGTGTGAACCGACTTGTTTTAAGTACAATTTAAATCACATATTTTTTTGCTTTTTTGAAGACTTTCAGCCGCGTCCAAAAAAAGGTAGTTTAGAGCATTGAAAATTGAAAAAAATTCAAGCCGTTATGTTATTATTACTAGTTTTTATTTACCATTTATTTACAAACATACACATTTTTGAATAGAAAATACTTTTTTTTCTTGTTTTTTAATTTTTGGTTCAATGAATAAGAACCATCTGCTTACGGATTGAGATATTTTTCAATTATTTCTCCGTTCCTTAGGATTTCGAAACTTGCATTTACTTCGTTGAATTTTAAAATGACCGTTTGAACTAACTTTTCATTACACATAAAAGTGGCCCAGAAATGCACATTGCATGAAACGTGGAAAACGTGATCGTTAACCTTTTGAGTGTAAAAATGCCATTTAAATGCTATAGTGTATTTGACAAATTTTCTTTATATCTTAAGGAGAAACTTTTATGCAAATAGATTCTTGATTAATCTGCCTAAAAGTGAGGTGATAATTTTATTTATTTTATTACTTATCAAATCAAAGTAAAATCTTTAGCAAAGTTGTAGGTAATTTTATGTAAAAAAATTTGCTGAAGACACTTTGGTTCTATCTCATGAAAATAGACCACACAAGTAGTTTCATAAACGCACATTCTCAAAATGTCTGAAAACAACAAATACCAATAAACTTTTTGGGGTGTGATTTAAGAGGCCTACTATGTCCTTGACATTTTTTCATATTTGAGGAATACATTATTCTGCCGATCATATTTTAAGCATATTTTCAACTTTTCCCTAGGTTCTATGACGTTTTTGATAAAAATGCTCTCTTTTAAATCAAAACTTGTTTCAGCTGAGAGAGTGTTCAAAACAAAAACAATATCGCACGCTTAGCCTTGGGGCTAATAGCGGTCTCGATCAACTAGATTAGTTGAGAGAATTCGTTATCGATATTGTTTTTGGCACATTTTGTATGTGTAGGATAAGTACAACGATACACCGTGCCCCAGTGCTGAGTCGAAAAAATTTCCAGTTCGAAAAGATCCTTGACTCGATCGGGAATCGAACCCGATATCACAACCGTGTGGGAGAGCTAGCCGACCGACATCGCTAACCACAGAGCCACGGGGACCACGAGAGTGTTCAAGTGCGGTTTTAATAGAAAAACTGGGGTTTGGAACATTTTTTTGAGCATTGTATTTTATATTTCACACAGATTGTTCAGGGGTCAAACTTTGAGTTAATTTTTTTTTATCAGCTCCCCCGTTCCCATCCACACTATATCATGTTTTCTCGACAAAATTAAATTTTTGTACGTTTTTTCAAACTTCCGCTGAATGTAACGTAATTTATGGACACTCCCTAAATAATCAATAGTAAGCAGATATGTTGACAATGTAACCAGTATGTTGTTTATGGAAGTTTCCATACCAATTTAGGAGTTATTTGTAACATAATATAAATATGTACCTTATATCGAGTGACGCTATATCGAAGGTACCTTATAACGAGGGTACCTTATATCGAAATTTGCCTGTATTTGGTTGTGATGATACTTCCTTCTTTCTGTATGTCTTGATTCTGGTGTTTGTTTGGATTGGTTATAGTTGGTTGTGTTGTCTTTTGACGTAGAAAACGTCTTACGGCAACAATTACAGGGACCCAATTTCAATACAGGGATCCAATTTCAAAACCGAAAACATCGAGAGCGTCACAAAAATTGTCTAATTTCAAACGTTTTAAACCCAGTCAGTTTCCAACCGATTTCTGTCATTTTTTGCAGCAATCGATTGGAAAATCATTTAAGCACCCGTCCAAATGCAGAAAATTGTAATCTGATTGTTCAAACTATTGTAATATTGAAAATTGTTGAACATTGTCAACACCCAAATGTCGACTTTTGATTGGTCGCTTGCTGCCTTTACCTAAAAAGGACGACAGAATGGAGTACCTAGTTAGCCGGGAATGCACTCTTCGGGCTATATAAGAGACTGTTTCTCCTCAAGCAAATCAGTTTACTAGCAGCAGGCAACAGCAGCGAACATCAACACTGATGGCAGTAGGCGAAGTGGATCGGCAGCGGGCAACAGCGGCGGTGGTAGTGGTACCTTTTCAGTTCGGCTTCCCTTCGATCTGAGTTGGACCCCACCAGCGGTAATCCAATTCAGATATCGTTGGGTGAATACAGCCCGAAACTGAAAGAGACTCGCACCGCCAGGTGGTTTTGCGAAGCCACCATCATCCAGCGTATGTATATATAGGGTGTGTGCACATAACGTGTGTGAATATTTGTAGCGTGTGTCTCTAATATATAAGGTGTGTGGCTAGCGTGTGTGTATGTTTATGGCGTGTATGCATGTCTGTAGCGCATGTGGCTTGCTAAATAAAAAATAAGACAGGCTGTCGTATTCTACGTTACCTCTGCGGTCGTGTCTTATATACAACCTCTTCAACTTTTTTCTCATTTGCCTGTCCTGATTTGGTGATTATCGAGGAAATTCATCGTTCAACTTAGTGTGAATATGTGAATGATAAATTGTTACCTCTCACTGATATCATATTCATTTTATCGTGTTAGAGGTTTAGTAACACTATAACATATATGAAAAAGTAAAATAAAATAAATAAAACACTCATACATACATACATATACACATACATACACATAAAAAGAAACACATATATATATATACACATATACATCAGAACACATATACATACACAAATACATCAGAGTAGGGCATTGTTACGTTGAAAAAACTAAACTTGCTAGCAGACTCTCTCCGCTCCTTCCGGAGCCCCAAACAATCGCAAACCCATCAGAAGTCGATCGGTCCCGCCCCCGCACCCCAAACTCGCATACAAACCTGTACGAGAATAGAAATGACACATGAATTACAGACCAAAACATGATGCGCAAAGAGCGAGATCAGAAACTCTTGTAAAACCGTTGAATTGAGGCTTCACATATGCAAAGTAAACAAACTCGAGCTTGGTATTTCGTATACAATATGTGTTGTAATGAGAATATATTTTTTGAATCACACACAATTGTGGTTCAACAAGATGTCTTTAAGTTGTGCTCGATATTGTGAGTGATGCATTGGAACAAACCTCAAAATTTATTTATTCTTACAAAGTTCATGACACCCTCCAGTGCGTACTTGAAGTCATGCGAAGTTAAATCTCATTTACTAGAGCTGTTGAAATAAAATAAAACATTAACAGGTGATTGTCGGGTTTACTGCTTTTCTCTTTGCGCACCTCGCTTTACAACACAGACTTTGTTGTTTCTACTACTACGGCTACTACAATTGCACAGAATTAAGAAGTATGTAATTATCACTTTCTAGATGAGAACAGAGCTTGCACATGTGGGCTGGTCCACGTGTGAACAGAATTCGCCAAAACTATTAACAATTAATATTATTGATATACTGACGAGATCGGCGCAGGAAGAACTACAACATAGGTATCTGACTCTCATGATCTCCCAGCTGATCTCGAGGTACAGTCAGCCGTCGCACATAGGAGTATTTGACTCAAAAAGCTGGCCAAAAGTCCGACATACAAAATACATGATTTCCATTATTTTGTATTGATTTCAGTTGAAACATACCCTCATGCTATCCCAGAACCCATCGGTGCCTAATCACATACACCAAACGGTTATATTCCAGAGTTATTCCACAGGTAATTGATCAGTTTGAAAAATACGTGCTATTGTTCGGGTGGCATGTAAAATTGAAAAATTTTATAAAATAGTTTTTTTTATCTCATGGGACATAATGTACAACATAAGGAAAATGTTTTGCAGTATTTAAAACGTTAAATGCATAAAATAATCCCAGATTGTTTACGAAAAAAGTGATAGTGAAAGCCGACCGCGAAAAATCCATAATATTGTAAAATTAATTTTATGGTTTAGTAACCTTCCGGGCAAGTCCCGACAAAACTTTATTTATTAGCAGAAAGGTCAAAGCCTACTTAATATATATGGAAAGAAAAATTTTCCTCCTGATTCTTTTTTTATATTTTATTGACATTTTGATAAATGAAGATTTATATGAAAATTGTTGAAACTTTGTCATAGATCATGTGTAAAAATACACTGAAACATGCAGTAAGCGAATTTAAAGCAATTATCATATCATTGGATTTTATATTGAAGGTGTGTCATGACGTGATGTACTTTCCTGGTAGGGGTCATTAATGTGTGACAAAACGGGAAAATGAATTTTGATCAAAATTTGCGTGACGTGCTTAATGGATGTCACCTTGTTTTGTACTTTCTCTAGTTTTATTGGTTGATTATACGAAAATAACACGTTTTTGATGTTAATAGATCCAATTACTACCAAAATAGAGCGAATTGGACTTTTGGCCAGCTTTTTGGTTCAAATACTCCTATGTGCGTCGTATGTTCGAGTCCCGGCTCGGGAGAGACTGTTAGTGTCAGTAGGATCATAGCGCTAGCCCCAGAATTGCCCTGTACACTCAACAGTCGGCTGCGAAGTCTGTGTATAGTAAAACAGAAGGTCGAATTCCGATACGGAAGGTAGCACCAAGGCTTTGCTTTGATCTCCCTTAGCTCCCATCCGCCACCGGGAAGCACGCGTCCTTGGGCTGTCCAAACTAAAACAACTTTGTGGCTCTATCTTGAAGGGTTCTGTAAAGCTATAAGAACTAGCATTAACCGATACCGTATCGATACCAAAGGTATCGATACCGCGGGGCCTGAATATCGGTATTTTTTATTGATGCAACTGACGTTGATATTAAGGTCGATCGATACATTCACCCCGATATTTTTTCGATACTGAAGGGAAACTATTAAATCGGAGAATTTACGGATACGACCAATTGCTTGAATGTCCTAAACAAACAGCGCGGAAATTTGACTCTTTTGGTAAAAGACACCAACAGATTGCATATATCCGCGCACTTCTAAGATGGTTTTCCTACCTCTTCCGAGAAAATTTTTTTCGCAATTGACAATACTGTTCATGCAGAGCAAAATCGTAATCGCCGCGTCACTCACCACAAGCATTTTGTGGTGAATGGCTTAGTATTCCAATAATTATACAGCAGTCTTTTCATTTGAGGGTTTTGTCTCAAACTTTTATGAAAACCCGTAAAAAATGACTAAATTGAGTAGAAAAGATAACTTAGAAAACCGTTCTAAAATGTTAAGCTATGTTTGAATATAAGAGTGATCAGCTTAAAGACCAAAATGCAACATTGCCACCAGAAACTGTGATTTGTTTGTAAACAGATAACTCTAAACATAAAACGGAAGCTTAACTAAAATAAGGGCAATGTCTTGTACCGTTTTAGAGCACAGCAGAATGTTTCTTGTTCCCTATTTGAAATATTCTTAACATTGTTGAACTGTATCTTCTTTCTTTAATTAGTCATCTCCCTAACACTGCAGGGACTCGTTATATTTTTTTTGTAGAAAGGCAGACAATAAAGAATAAAACGCCAGAACTATTGTGCTGCCCTAAATTTCAAATCAGGCCGCAGACGCGCTTATGCTATTGCACTGCTTTGTATGTGACATATAATTCCCGCCGTGGTCCCATTTGGTCTATTGACCGCAGGGATACCAAATGTGCAGATTTGTCTGCAAAACGCAGATTTTCGATTCGAAAATAATTGCAGTTTTTCCATAGTTATACTTGCGCAGACTTTCTCAAAATCTTTGCAGATTTCTGCAGACTTTTGCCTACGCAAACGAATTTTTTTCAAATCACGGCCAGATTTTTTTCAAATTTCAAGCAGATTTAGTCAGTTTTTCGAGCAGTTGCAAACTTTTTCAAAAAACATTTGCCATCTCTGACTGACCGTAATGTAGATAAAAAAAATGCCGCTTTTTATAGACCTGTCGCCGAGTTCCGAGAACACGTTTCTTTAAAGAGAAGAAAAGTTTTTCATTGAAAGTATTATATGAAGAAATTTTCTTCTATTCGAGAAATGTGGGCTCGGAATTCGGCCACTGTTTTAAGCAGCAGGTAGAATATCGATACAGCTGATATCGATGCTCCGCGTTTGATATCATCCTGGTATCGATACTAGAGAAAAATTATCGATGCTCGAGTATCGATACTTTAGCAGATTTAGGCCGATGCTAAATAAGAACCCGAGATTGGAACTTAACTGCCAAGCCCAGGGATAAACTGCTATAAACGTCAGTGCGTTCTCGTACTCTATGATCCGAGACAACAGGTTGTGTTTTATTACAAACTAAGTGGAGGTAAACGACATGTTTATATCCAGCTTGCTGACTTGTGATATAAGATGGACATGTCATGAATTGCAAGTATTTCTTCTTCTTCTTCTTCGGGTGGGTTGTCTAGCTGGTCGCCAGAGGTGAATTAACTCTGCACTAGGCCCAGGTACAAATGTCAAAACCTCCAGGAGCAATCCGACCTGACGAACTGGTCAATGGCAACCGATGGAGCACAGGTGAGCGAATTCACTCTGGACTGAAGGTTTCAACGGCAATTATATGTTGTAAATGGAGAACATACCTGTTGTCACCGGTTCATATCACCTTACTCACCACAGAGTACCTTTCAAGGTTGCATATTCAATGTTTAGCTGTCAACTCCATTCAATTGGTCGCGTGCCGATAATTCGCTCCACAAGTACAATTGTGAAACATGATGTACGACAAAGTTGCAGTTCTTAAGTAAGGCTACAAGTTTGTCAAAAAAAGCAATGCTCTAACTCTTATGCCTAAAGTGTAAGAGCCCATATTCAGTGTGGTATTCAGCCAATATTCGTGGTGAATATCACCGCGAATATTGCGCTGAATCAAATCGTTCCGTATTTCTAAATTCGTTGTTCGTGGTTAAAGGTTTCGGTATGCGTCCTTACCAGGGTCGCGATACCTACATCCTGCTGATGGGGCTGCCATCTTAGGTGTAGCTGGCGGGATACAGTATTCCATAATTCAGCCGCCCGCTCCGGGTCAGACGCTGTTGTACGCCGCCCCTATGGGGATACAGCCGCGTACGACCCCCTTCCCAGTCAGCATACGACCATAGTTTCCACCGGGGGTTGGTTACCCGATCTCCGCTAAGGTCACTCGTATTCCGGTCGGCACCACGTGAGGTTGGGATAGGAGTTGCAGGACAGAGGTGAATGGCCGCATTAGGGTCTCAAGTTACACGTGTCCAGCCATTTGCCAACCAATTTGAACGATTTGAAGTGTTTGACGAATTCGTTTATCTTGGTACACTTGTGACATGTGACAACGATATGAGCCGTGAAGTGAAACGACGAGTTGCAGCTGCGAACAGGGCCTTCTACGGACTACGTAACCAGCTAAGGTCCCCTAGTTTGCAAACTCGCACAAAACTAGCGCTGTATAGGACGCTGATACTCCCGGTGGCCCTTTACGGACATGAAGCATGGACGCTGAAGGAAGCTGATCGACGAGTGCTCGGAGTTTTTGAGCGTAAAGTTCTGCGATCGATACTTGGCGGTAAACTGGAAGATGGAGTGTGGCGCAGACGCATGAATCACGAGTTGTACCAGGTATACAAACATGCTGATATAGTGAAGGTAATACAGCGGGGCAGGCTTCAGTGGGCTGGACATGTAGCCAGAATGCCTGACGAGAGAGCCGCCAAAACTATCTTCAGTAGAGAACCTGGAAGAGGCCGTCGACTTCGTGGTAGGCCTCGCACGCGAGATGCACGATCTGCTGGTGTACGAGGAGACTGGAGAATGGCTGCCCAAGACAGAAGAAGCTGGACATCTCTAATTCGTTCGGCCCTAGACCGGTGAACGGTCCGTTAGCCAACAAAGTAAAGTAAAGTAAGTATTGCGCTGAAAATGGGCTCTCACACTTCAGGTATAAGAGTTAGAGCATTGCACTATTCGACAAACTTGTAGTACTACTTAGGGACTACAAGTTTGTCATGCATTGTTTCACAAAATTGCATTTGTGGAACGAGCTATCGATACGAGCTATCGATATTGGCGAAGCTCAACATAGATCTGGCCAACGTCGGCATGAAGAGCACCTTCAGTAGAAACGGCGCGGAGTCGATCATCGATGTGACGTTCTGTAGTCCAGGACTGATCACGAACTGGAGGGTAGACGATGGCTACACTCATAGCGACCACCTGGTGGTCTGTTATAGTGTAGACTGTAAAACGAGACCACATGTGGCGAGTAGAATTAACACTCCAGCTCCTCGCGGGTGGAGGATATCACAATTCAACGAAGAGGTATTTGCGGAAGCAATTAGACGAGAACACGAGGCGAGCAGAATTCGTAACCCGAGCGCTGATCAACTTGTTGCCATACTTTCGCGGGCGTGTGATGCCACTATGCCTAGGAACCGCCAGCCTAGGCATGGAAGGCCACCAGTCTACTGGTGGACCGACGCGATAGCGGACCTCCGCAGAGCGTGTCTTCAAGCGAGAAGAAGGATTCAACGTGCGCGAACCGACGAAGAAAGGGGAGATCGTCGAGAGGCATTCAGTTCCGCAAGAACGGCGCTTAAGAGAGCAATAAAAGCTAGTAAACGTGCGTGCTTCGAAAGACTGTGCGCTAGTGCCAACACTAACCCGTGGGGTAACGCCTAAAGGATGGTGATGGCCAAGACCAAGGGTGCCATGGCGCCCGCTGAAAAATCACCAGCGATGCTTGAGCGGATCGTAGAGGGACTCTTTCCACGTCACGAGCCGAATCCTTGGCCTCCAGCTGGCGAGTCACTTCACCGACGTTCCAGTATCTCAAACTCAGACCAGAGGTGGTCGGCCAACCTGCCTAGCACCCAAGATATGAGTGACGGCGTTAGTCGTGCCGAGGCAGAGGAGGCGGAAACGGTTACGAATGAGGAACTCATCGTGATCGCCAACTCCCTGAAGGTGAGCAAGACACCGGGATTGGATGGGATTCCGAATCTGGCTGTGAAGAAGGCCATCAAAGAGGCCCCCAGACTATTTCGGGAAGTCATGCAGAAGTGCCTGGATGACTGTACATTCCCAGAGAGATGGAAGCGACAGAAGCTGGTCTTATTGCCGAAGACAGGGAAACCACCTGGTGACCCGTCGGCATACAGACCGATATGTCTGCTCGATACGGCGGGTAAGGTGCTCGAGAGGGTTATTCTCAATAGACTGGTTAGGTACACCGAAAGTGCAAACGGTCTGTCGAGTAACCAGTTCGGCTTCCGAAAAGGCAAGTCTACGGTGGATGCTATTCTGTCCGTCACCAAAACAGCAGAGGTAGCACTCCAGCGTTAAAGATGGGGCATTCGCTATTGCGCAATCGTCACGTTGGACGTGAAAAATGCGTTCAATAGTGTTAGCTGGGATTACAGAATCGTGTGCTAGTTTACAGCACAGACGAGGTTCAAAAGTGTGTCCCAATTACCGCAGGGGTTCCACAAGGTTCCATCCTGGGCCCGGTACTGTGGAATATCATGTACGATGAAGTGCTGAAACTAAAGCTCCCCCAAGGGGTTGTGATCGTTGGATTTGCGGACGACATCACACTTGAGGTCTACGGCGAGTCGATCGAGGAGGTTGAGTTGACGGCTTCGCACTCTATAAGCGTCGTCGAGGACTGGATGCGCTCCAAAAAACTGGAGCTGGCACATCATAAGATGGAGATTTCAGTTGTCAATAACCGCAAGTCGAAGCAACAGGCGTTGATCAGTGTCGGGAATTGCACCATCGCCTCTAAGCGCTCCCTGAAGCTGCTGGGGGTGATGATCGATGACAAGCTCGCCTTCGGGAGCCATGTCGAATATGCCTGTAAAAGGGCTTCAATGGCTACTGCAGCATTATCTCGCATGATGTTCAATAGCTCAGCAGTGTACGGCAGCAAGTGGAAACTTCTAGCTAGCGTGACTTCGTCCATACTGAGATACGGCGGGCCAGTGTGGTCCAAAGCACTAGGTACTAGTAAACATCGGAGTAAGTTGGAAAGTACCTACAGGCTCATGTGCCTGAGGGTTGCGAGCGCGTATCGAACTGTGTCATACGACGCAATCTGCGTCCTGTCCGGCATGATGCCTGTCAGCATAGCCATTAAGGAAGACGTAGAATGCTTTGATCAACGTGACACAAGGGGCATACGAGGTGCCAGAAGATCATTCTCGATGACCAGATGGCAGCAGGAGTGGTCCAATTCCGCGAAGGGTAGATGGACGCATCGACTTATTCCGGATGTATCCGGATGGGTCGGGAGGCGCCATGGAGAAGTGAACTTCCATCTGACACAGATTCTGTCAGGCCATGGTTGCTTTAGGCAGTATCTACACAGATTCGGGCATGCGGGTTCCCCCAACTGTCCCGAGTGCGTGGATGCGGAAGAGACTGCTGAGCATGTCTTCTTTGTGTGCTCTCGTTTTGCGCAGGCGCGGAGTGACATGATGGTAGTGAGCGGGCCAGATACCACTCCGGACAACCTAGTTCAGAGGATGTGTAAA